>NC_068577.1:8579234-8882264 GCF_025698545.1 Gossypium raimondii
ATGGCGAAAGAGAGATCTATAAATCGACAAGTTTGTTTCCGTTGAAAAGGTTGAGAGAAAATGGTTCAGATCTTCGTTCTCAGGTTGGTTTCCTCGTTTTCTCTTTGTTATTTCATTTTAAATTCTTTCCTTTTTTGGATTTGTTAATTAATTTTCATCTATCATTGTTATTTGCAGGACGATCTGGATCTTTCATCTCCTAAACGGAGGTGCGGTTACCGTACTGTATTGGCGACTCGGAGCAGAGCAGAGGAGGAGGAGGAGGAGGAGGAGGAGACGGTTTCTGTTGACTCTATGAGGGTGCTGAAAGACCAACCGATCATCAAACCGGAGGATACGGTTCAGTTTCAATCCGATTCGAGAGGCGCGGCGAGTACGCAGTCATTAGGTAAAAATTAGAGCTCTATTAAAATCCCGTAACAAATATCCTAAATTCTGTTAGTAATAGTCCAATTTGAGATTTGAGTTGGTTAGGCCTGATATTTCTGATGATCTAACCTATTCTAACGGTAGTCCATGATTGATGGGATTGTTGACCCTTGTAGTAGTTAGTTTGTGCTCATCACCTAAGAATTTTACTAGTTTAATCTCTCTCTGTCAGAGATTTTGTAATTCATTTGTGCTCATCATCTAAGATTTTTACTAGTTTGATATCTTTCGAGGTTCTGTAATTCTGAAATTTAACAGTGGTGAATTAGTGCATTATCATCTTAAACAGACGTCGTTCCCAGCGTTTTTCTTCTTCTTTTCCCTTCAGTTGTAGATTTTATTTGACGTTCACTTAAGGAATCTGTTGAGCGGCCTGCTCCCTCGCAAGAAGTTTTCAAAGAATCAGTCGGCTAGGTCCTTAAAAATAAAGTATTATTGAATTTTTTCTCCCAAACTCTCCAAAGAGCCCAAAGGTTTTTGGGGGGGGGGGGAGCCCCGGTGAAAAGATACATTCCTAGAAGACACAAATAATTAATCGATGGAGTCGTGTACGATGCGGATGGTTAGCCTTTTCAAGGAGACATGGTATCATTTGGGCTAGTTGTACTTTGGTTGGTGGTTTGATTCACATTGTGTGTGACTCTATCGATTAATTATCTACGTATTTTTCAGGTACATACTTTCTCTACGAATTTAGATGATCTCACTTCATGAACCCTCGGGGTTGTGCGGTGTTGGGAGATAAAACCCGGACCATCCTAAGCCCAAGATAATACCTTTGATTATTGAGGGCCTAATTACTCATCATATAACATTTTGAAAACTTCTCCAAAAAAAGGATATCCTAAATTGCAATATGTTAACATGTTATGCATAATATTAATTTTAATTAAATTAATAGCCAGTCGATCATATGAAACGTCAACATTTTAGAGTACTTCCAAGTTCCAACTGAAAAGAATCAAAATCCCTCGACCCGTTTTTAATTAGTAACAAGCAAGCAATAAGATTAGTGCCACGTGGTTGGAAGTTCATTTCATGTGCCCACACGGTGACAAGTGTGGGTCATTTTGTGAGAAATTTTGGTAAAATTGTAGGATGGGAGATAGGAGGAGGCGAGAAATAAAACCATTGTTTTAGTTGGTGAGAAATGAAGGACTTGTGAGTCATATGGCCTTCGTTTGTGTTTATATTTTGAAATGTCTGTAGTCTAAGTCTAACTGCTCTAGTTGGTATGCGTGTTTAAGTTGATGTATTCAACATGAGGTAGAAGGAAGATATTTTGTGTTTGTTTAATAATTTATCTGGGGCCTCCTTATGGTATGTATGACTTGCAGGCTTCCAGAACCAAGAATTTTGATTTGAATAATAAATTAAGAAAAAAGGGTGATGGCCCGCCAGCTCTCACATCAGGTGGGTGGGGAAACTAGAATGTTAGAAACTAACAAAAGTCTGTAATTCCAATTTACAATAGGATAGAGGAATGATAATCAACCCCCATGAAAAGGAAGGAATTGGGGGATAATTAGCGGTGGAGAATTGTTGGGGGGAAGTTGTGGTGGGCATGTGCATAAGAAAATGTTGTCAACAACAACTGTGCAGATATTTATTATAGGGTCATGGAGTTATGATTTCATCTTAGGATTCTGCTGCTGACCTTGACCTTCCATCATCTTTAAGACAATGACTGACGAAAAGAATATTGTTTTTTTGTTTTATTTTTCATATTCAAAATACCATTAACTTGTTGACTAAGCTTGGGTCTTGTGTTTTAAGTTTCAAATTTAGACCATTCGCTTGGGTGCAAAATCATATTCTAATCAAAAGGGGAAGACTAAAAACAATATTCTATCCCATCAAGCTTATGTCAAATTGAAGCTAGTATATGTCGTTTCTCCATCCAAATTTGGCAGGAGTAGTCTAGACCACCTCACCATTTTAAATATACAAAATAACAAACTACTAATCCTATTAAAAGACATTATATCAAGGAAACGTTTTTTTTTCATAAACAACTAAAAAATAACTTATAATTAATAAAAAGATACTGGTTATTTATAATTAGGTTTAAATTTACTCGAGATAATTACACCTTGTTAAAATTTAAAATTTAATTTCTATATTTTAATTTTAAAATAATGAGTTTTTATACTTTTGATTCTTTTATCTAATTGTATCGTTAAAATTATTGATTTAATAGCAAGATAAATTGTATTTTTAATATATTTATTTTTGACTAATTATCAAATAAAATGATATTAAATTTAGATTTTTCTTATCAGGAATGAAGTTGGTGTGCCAAATTCAAACACTTGCTAAAAATGGCTAAATTGGAACAAAAAGTAAAGAGATGGCTTGATTGAAAGATTGAAGATTTAAAGATGATTGGATAAAGATTGAAGGGTCAAAGATTTTTTTAAAAAGTGGCTAGATAGAGATTGAAGGATTTTTTTTATATTGTTTCTGTAATTAGTTTAAATTTTAATTTTAATTTAATTTTTAAATTTAGAATTATTTAGTGATAATATTTAAGAAAATTCTAGCTAAATTTTAACACTAAAAGTGTATAAATACCTAGTAGCTAGTAGGGGTGTTCATTCGGTTAACCGACCGGTTAACCGACCCGAAATAACATTAACCGAATTAACCGACTTTTCAAAATCTTTAACCGTTAACCGAATCGAATTTTTTTTCAAAAAAATTAACCGAATCGAAATTTTTTCGGTTAATTCGGTCGGTTAACCGAATTAACCGAAAATTATATGTTTTTTTTATTTTTGGTTAAAAATTAACCGAATTAACCGAATTACCCGAATTAACCGAATTACCCGAATTACCCGAATTACCCGAATTAACCGAATTACCCGAATTAACCAAATTAACCAAATTGAATCACTACATAATTAAATTATTTTTAGACTTTTAGACTTTAGTTTTAGTCTTAGTTTTAAAATTTTATTTTTATTTATTAAATTATTTGTAATTAATTTTATGATTGGGTTGGGTTGGGTTGAATACTTGAGTTTAGATTGGGTTTAGGTGAATAGTGGGCCTATTTATATATTATAATTTTATTTATTAATTTTTTCGGTTAACCGAAAAAATTCGGTTAACCGACCGGTTTCAAACCGAATTAACCGTTAACCGAAAAATCAAAAAATAATTAACCGACCCCCGATCGAAAAAATTCGGTTAACCGACCGATTAACCGAATTCGGTCGGTTAACCAAATTTTTTCGGTTTTACCCGAATTTTGCACACCCCTAGCCGAATTCGGTCGGTTAACCAAATTTTTTCGGTTTTACCCGAATTTTGCACACCCCTAGTAGCTAGAACCAATTGAATACATTTGGCTTTAGGCTTTAATAAATTCTTTTCTTTTTTCTTTTTCCTTTCCATTAACTGCGTCACTTTCATTCAACCATTTTTAATTCTTTTTCTTTTACTTTCAACTTTGGTTAACTTACCTTTCAAGGCCCTTTCCCTTTCCACTTTCCATAATTCTATTTAAACCATTTATTATGATTCTTTTCATAATTAACTAAACCCTTTTTTAGCTTTAGCCCAAAAATTGCTCCAACAAAACAATCGTGAGATACGAATCCGCTCAGAAAAACCTCTCAATTCAGTATTCGATATCCCTGATATATGGGATAGTACAAATTCGTCCCTCAAAGTTGATTCAATTTTAACTCAAAAAGCACGCGTTAGGTTGGAATCATTTGGCGTACAGTTGGGAAGTTGAGTTGGTGATGCTGTATTCAAAATCCCACGAACAAATTGGCATGTTCAATTGAAAAAAGCTAGTTGGATTCCGTCAAAGGAGATCGTGGTCGGATTTAAACGAACCACACGGTTGAGGCCATTAATTCGAGTTGGGCTTTTCAAATCGTAAGGCTGTCAAAGTCTTAAATTATGGGTACGTGCCACGTGGTTGGAAAATTCGACAAGGGTCGATTTACAGGTGATATCGGGATCGACTACGAAAGGAAGAGATGGCGATTTGAGGGATCCTCGATTGCTATAACCAGCTTATCGCTTGGAAGAGAAATTTTGTTTCAATGATCGATTCAAGATTGGAGTACACCAAGGCTAAGGCTAAGCTTAAAAAATATTTTATTTATCCATTTATTTTATTTTTTAATTTATTTTTGCATTTTTGCATTTGTTTTTATTTTATTTTTCGTATTTCTTTATTTTATTATCTTAATCAATTTAAAACCCCCCATTTTTATTTTTCAGCATTGCAACGCACTATTTGTGGTTACGTCTATTACCGTGACAACGATTCTAGTCATGATAAAAGGCGAAATTAGACAACCAGTCCCTGTGAATTTGAACCTACTACTCTATATTTCAATTTACTATTATTTTGTCGTAAGAATTTATATTTGGTGGTTTCGACGCCCATCGACGTAGTAGTTAAAAAAATTAAAATAACTATTTAGCCCACAATGGTCATTATTTTTGTTAATTTAGTTCTTTTAAAAAAACTACTCAAATTTTTAAATTATTTTTTCATGTTTTAAATAAAAAATAAAAAGTATAAATTTTCAAAAATAATGAAAAAATTCTTTAAATTTTAAAATATAAAAAGATTTTACAAAATCATTTTAAAAATTTAAACATGTTAAAAATATAAAAAATCAAATTAAAAGAAAAAAATTATTTAATCCTTAAATGGTAAGAGGTGTACGTCGATTGGCTCAAATCATTCTAGGACGAGCTTAGGCTTATATGTTTAACTTTGGGCTAACCTGAATTAACTTGTTTTACTATTTAAAACAATCGAACTAGAAAGAAATATATCAATACTAATTTTTATAATTAAATTTAAATATGAAATAATTTGTTATTTATTTTAAATAGAGAAATGGTTGATTTGGGTGAAACGAACTAAGTTGAGAAACTTTTTTAAATTGTGCCTCAGTCTGGCGTTGTCCATGACCACCTCTAATGGTAATAGGATCTCTCTAAAGTTTGAGCTATTCGTTCAGTTTATATTCAATAATGTTTAACAAGTACTTTTTTAATTTATTCAAATTATTTATATATAATCAATTTAAATTTAAAATATGGTGTAAATTTTATATACTTTATAATTAGATTTATATAAAATTATTTTTTTATATATTATCAATTTGACTTAAAAAAAAAAACATATTCAAGTATGATTTTATATGGACTGAACGAAAAGCTCAAAGTTTGAAGAGACCTTATTATCATTCATGGAGTGTGTATATGCAAATTTCGAATCAAATATTGACTTGAAAAATTTGAAGTCAATTTATTTATGGACAAGAGTATTATCTTTGAAATTTCTTTAATATATTTGATGGAGCTTCAATCCAAAAGTCTATCTAGACTTGGTTTTGAAAGGATGTGATTTGTTTCAATGGTTGTTGAGACTTGAAGTTGAGTTTAGTGAGATTGATTGAGAATTTGATTTAATTTGATTAGATTTAAGGATTTCTTAGACTTGATCATGAATCGAGATGTCTGTTTCAATGGTCATCAAAACTTGATCTTGAAAATGGGTTTGAAGAGAGTTTGGATCCAAGGGTCATCTAGACTTGATCTTGGGTGGTTCAGTTTGCTTCAAGTGTCGTGGTGACTTGCTCTCGAAACGAGTTTTGACTTTTTTTTCTTCGGTTGAATACTATCAAAAGGCAACTTTCTTCATAAACAAATTTTGACTTCCTATCCTTGATTAAATTGGAGCGATAGGCGACTTTCTTCAAAATTGATATGGAGTTCGTCAAAATCTCTTCAAGTTCTTCAATTCCTTCAGAGATTTTTGCAAAGGATTTTTAAACTTCTTGAACTTGTGAATGTGTAAAATGGTTGTTGGACTGTCAAGTAAAAGAGAGTTCTTGTAAAATTTAACTTATTCATTAGTGTTCTACTTTATCTAATATTAATTTAATTAATTAGAAATAAAATAATCCTTAAAGAATATGACTTTTTTTATAAAAGAGTTCTAAAAGATTTAAATTCTTAATTTATCTTTTATTAATTAAATTAATTTAATTAGAGATAAACGATAATGATAGATAATGAATTTGAATTGATCCTAAATTTCTCCTCTTTAGAGTGAATGATACATTTTTGAATTTTTATATTTTTATATTTTAAAATTTTAAAGAGTTTTAACTTTTCACAATTTTTAAATTTTTATTGATAATATGAAAATCTTTGAATTTTTAAAACATTTTTGTATTTGTTTATGTATTTTTAAAGAGTAAGGACCAAATAAACAAAAAAATGTAAATATTGAAGACTAAAAGTTATTTTACCTTTTTTATAACAGGCACACCAATGATTCTAATAGCAAAATTGATAGAGGGGCCAAGATTGTTAAATTAGAAAACGATAGGGACTCCAATGTCTCAAAATTAAAATATAGGGAGTAAATTTTAAATTTCATAAAGTACATGAATCTTTGGCATATTTGAACCTAAAAATTAACTTCAATTAAACCTAATATTACTATATTATTAATAAAATTTATTATTTTAATAAATGATTTAATATTGTAATTTTATTTTAATAATAAATTTTAAATAATATTCTTATCATTTTATTAAAATACCTATATTAATATTTTAATAATAAGTATATATTATAATTTATAAATATTTAATAATAAATGTTTTACTGTATATTGTTGTGACTCGAATGGAATAGTGGTTAAAGCTCTTGTTAGACATCTGTTTGGCACGAATTCAAATTGTGTTACCTCACCTTTTATATTTTAATAATATAAATATGTTTAATTTATGCATAGCTACATTTATCTCTTTTAGTTCCAATATGTCACTATTTTTCTCGTGAGCAATTGGTCTATTTAATTGGTTTGTTTCAAAAAATTCTGAAAATGAACGGAATCGACTTTCCTATTTTACAAATCAAAACCAAATCACTTATCTTTTGTCAGTTTAGTGGGGAAACCGAATAAACCAATTTTATATTATTTTTTTCTAAAAAACTAAAAAGAATAATATTTAGTACATTGCTAGTGTAGTTTTTAGACTCCATAAGTAGGAATTGATAAATTTCCTATAAAGATTAATAAAATATTAAAAAATAAAAGACCTACTTGTAGAATAAATATTAACTCAAAACTAAAATCATACAAACGGTAGGCAACACAGTGTTTGATTTAGTATTTTATTAATTTATAGATCTCCAAAGAGAACCCAACATTTGGCTTATTGATGTTCACTGCGAAACACAAATAGTGGGTTCCAATACTAAAAATTGTATGCTTGTGATGTCCTACCGCTAACCTTGTATTTCTTTTTATAAAAAATCCTTACATCCAAAAGATGGGGTTTAAGAAAAATGTAGAAAGATAGCTTGTTGAAGAAATCAACGCAGGCAAACCCTCCTTCAATGGTGGTAAATGCTTCCAACATCAACACTAGGCAAACTATCATGGGTTTGGATGTGCAATGCGTTTACCTGCGGTTAATTTAAAAACAGCGGTGACAGTGAGATTAGATATTGTAGCAACACTGTAGCGTGAGATAAAAGATAAACTAAACTAAACGCACCGCCCCGCCCATCCAAACCCACAAGGCAAACTATCATTCGAACCTGGATGGACTGCCGCATGAAAAAACCATTTTCTTTAAGATCATGAAATTGCTATCATCATTTGCAATTCAACAAACATAATTCTCCAAATAGGATTTAGGGTAAAACACACACAAGCAGTCTTGAACTACAGAGTGTTGGTAGTTAAACATATTGTTGTCAGCTACAGTCCAAACATATATTTGATATAAACGAAAGAACAATGTTCGAGATTACCTACATATGTTCAGCAAAAGCAGGTATGCTGGTGGTAATAAACATTCTTCCTGTCGTTTCAAATATACGGAAATCAATTCCCTACCTTTCTTATACATAGCGTTTTCAGAAGAAAGATGGAGACAAAGGAAATGGCAACTTATTATTACAAATGCAAAGATAGTATGAGGACGCCGACACTCAACGGATCATTCTTCCGGAGACTCGAAGCAGCGTAGTTTTAGATTCAAAATGACATATTAGTTTTAGGGTATTGTAAATGTTGAGCTAATACCTAATAAACGGCCTAAACAGAGGGCCATTAGTATCAATTATTTAAGCTTTAGTTGTACAACTGATTATTTACACAAATAAATAGCCATCAATGATCTATGACCCAACTACAAAGGACCATCTAAACAAACACAAGCAGGTTCAACACCAGGCTAATGTCCACATGAAAAGTTTCAACTAATTATTTAAAGAAAAAAGCTACCTTCCCCTACATACATCTAAAAAGTGTTGGACCAACAAAATTAATGGAGAAGGTTGGTAAAGACGAATAAAATCTCCTGTCTATCAACCTTAAGTTAATTCCAATGTAATTAAGGGGTTACAAAATGTAAACAGAACATCATCTCCAATCCCGAAGACCACAAAGCCAAATCTTGTGATTACAATAAATGGGAAAAAATCATACCTTAGTGGTGAAGATAACCAAATTTGTCGGTCAGGGATCTGCTTATTCAACACATAGGTGACCAAAGCCCCAAGTTTTAGTGTCAATACTTCATTCTAACAATTGCAAGGCAATGTGTTAAACCTCACAAAATGAAGGAAAGAAAAGTTCCAAAATCAGCAAATCTTACTTGCCTCAAGTTTTTTTCTTGAAGGTCATGGATTATGGTGTAATACCTAATTTTAGCCCGGGCTCACAAAAAAAAAAACCCAAAGTACTGTCATTTGGTCCGATCGGAATTGCCTATTACTTGAAAAGGTTGAAGGTCCATCTACAAGCTTATGGAAACATAATCTTCAGGGATATGCAATCTTAGATATGATATGCAATCTTAGATATAATATATAATCTTAGATATGATATGCAATCTTAGATATGATATGCAATCTTAGAAGATATGATTTTGTAATCTTAGAGATTTAATTTGTAGATACCTTTTAATCTCAGCCGTTGATGTAATTGATCTGTACCGTTGGATTTGGGGAGGCTCAACTATAAATAGAGGCCTCTCCCTTCATTGTAAAGAGAAAAAAAGAAAGGAGGAATAAAAAAAGAGAACGATTGACAGTTTTTTAAAGGTGACTTACTATTTTTTTCTTTTGATTATTTTTTACTTATTTACGATTTTAAAAAAAGGGAGAAGGTGATACCACTGCGAATTTTATTTATTTTATTTAGCCCCTCCGCCTTTTAATGTTTTTGTAATTAAGTTTTTTATTTATTTAATTTACCCTTTTATTTATTTTTATTTCAATTTGGTCTAATTTGAATGGCGTCGTTTAGAGGAGAAGGGAAAATTGCCCTTCCAGCCCCTCTATGTAATTCGAGCGTTCAATTAAGTCCTCCAGACTTTATTTATTTTAATTTACCCGGATCTTTCTTGGCGATCCAATTTAGTCCATTTTCATATTTTCTTTAAAATCAATATTTTGATAATGCAATTGTATTCTTTTAATTTTTATTTTATAATTCTCATATGCAATTATTATTTTTTATATGTATATTTAAGCATGTATTTATGTTTTTTATACTAAAATTTCCGATATTTATATTTTATATACACATGTTTAATTTATTTAATTAATTTTAATATTACATTAATTGTTTAAAACTTATGTATTTTTTTATGTGTACAGTATATTTTTATTCGCTTATTAATTTATGTTTGCATATTTTTATTATTATCTTGCCTATTTATTTGATATTTTGTACGTCATTATTTTGTTTATTTATTTGTTTATTCATATTATTTCTATGAAATTGTTGTATTTATTATTGATATTTGTTTAAGGGCATTCATTCACATATTCAACATAACATTACCCTATCTCTTATTTAATTTTAAAAGAAAACGCTTCAAAATAGAGGTAATACTCGTATTTAGGATTTCTCAAGGAAATTGAGCCATAACGTATTGGGTTCCGATTTTTTTTTTGAAAATCTAACAATCGAGGATTTCTCTTTAATAAAAAAAATAAGAACTCATTATTGGGAATTCAATGCGTTGTGTCCTAACGTATTGGATGTGACGCATTGATTTCTCAAAATGAATATTTTTTCTAAAAAATAATAAAGGAAATATTCCGAGTTTAGGATTTTGGAGGAATTGTGCCCTAACGTATTGCGCCGCGATTTCTTAAATCTTGAATAAATGGATATTCTTTTAAATTTTTATTACACAAGTATTCTGGCCTAATTCATTTTTGAGGAAATTAGAATGTCGTGCCCTAACGCATTGGGTGTGGCATTTTCTTTCTCTGAAATGATAAGGGTCTTAATACGTAACGTTTAAGAGTTTTTGCTAAGGATTATATTTTTCAAATTTTCGACATTAAGACATTAACTAACTAACTAGGTACCAATTTTTGGGCGTTACGAGGGTGCTAATCCTTCCTCGAACATAACTGACTCCCAGATCCGTTTTTCTAAAACTCGTAGACCAAAGCCGTTTTTTTAGGTGATCCAATCACACATTAATAAAAGATTGGTGGTGACTCCCAATTTTTATTTTTTAAAGTCGACAACCTAAACTTTTTGTTTTTTCAAAAAAATGGTTTCGACAGCTTGGCGACTCTGCTGGGGAACTTAAGAGAGTCGAGCCACAAAGTTGATTAATTCTTGTCTTATAGTCGAGAAAATATTTTTTATAAAAAAAACTCATGACATCCTTCATTATCTTCTTGTTTAAATATTGTTTGCATTATACATTCATGAGCTGAACAATTTTACCCTTTTAAATGGGAGTGAGAAGCTATGCCTTCGTGAGGTTTTCACCTCCGTGTAGGGTAGTGGATTGCTTCCGGGATACATTCGTACCTATGTCTTCGTAAGATTTTCATATCCGTGCAGCCATAGGGAAATGTATTCCCCTGAACTGAACTCGGTCCGTATGAGCCTATAATGGGTGAAGATCGAGGAATCTGCTGGTTCGGCTACCTTTGCCCTAGAAGCCGAACTTTATATAGTGAACTTTAGGAATCCACCTTAGGTAGAACTATGCTAAACCCTAGTAGATATCCTAGTAGGTGTTTTACTCTTTCTTGATTATATTCTATGTTTACATTCGATACTGACTTTTTGTGTTTTATTTTGATTGCATGACATGACATTTCATTTCATCATAAAAAAAGAGGTGTTGATTCACGTTCAGATGCTAAATGAGACCTATGTGTCCAAAGATATTTCTGTCAGTAAACTAGATCGGTTGGTCAATAATATCAGTGCTGATAATTTCATATTTTTCAATGATGATGAAATATCTCCTGGGGGCATGGGATCTACCAAAGCTTTGCATATCACTGCACGATGCAAGGGGCATATTTTGCCAGGAGTACTGATTGACAATGGATCAGCTTTAAACATATTGCCATTATTCACACTTAACAGGCTACCCATAGACAGTTCGCACATGAAAACATGTCAAAATGTAGTGAGAGCGTTTGACGGTACAGAAAGGAAGGTCATGGGAAGAATTGAGATACCCCTACTGATTGGCCCAACAGTTTATGAGGTAGATTTCATTGTAATGGACATCAAACCTTCCTATAATTGTTTATTAGGAAGACCATGGATACATTCGGTGGGAGCAATACCGTCATCATTACATCAGATGTTGAAGTTAGTGTCAGATGGTCGGCTAGTGATAATAAAAGCTGAAGAGGATATAATAGCAGCTGTGTCCAATGAGACGCCATACGTGGAGACCAATGACGAGTCAAGAGAATGCTCATTTCGATCTTTGGAGTTTGTAAATGCGGCATTTGTTCTTGAAGGGAGCAAAATTTTGGTGCCAAAATTATCCAAAACTACAGAGATGGGTTTACAGTTGTTGGTGGGAAAAAGAGCTTTACCCGGAAGAGGGCTAGGGAGATATCTTCAAGGGAGAACTGAGGTTCCAGTGCTGAAAGAAAAGCAAGATAATTTTGGCTTAGGATACAAGCCAGATAGAGGACAGAGAAGGAAGGAGATAGAGAAAAGGCAGGAAAGAAGAAGGGCACGTTTAAATGGGGAGGAAGCTAAGTGGGAGCCAATGATAATTCCCCACATATCCAAAACTTTCGTATCTGAGGAAGTTATTCATCAGGAGAGAAAGAAATCGGTTGAGGAAAGTATCGAAGAGACGTTGGGAAATATGCACATCAATGCCATTCATGAGCATGTGAATGAAGAAAGAAGTTGGCTAGACATTCGTCCTTATGAGCCTGGGAGTGTTCTAGACAATTGAACTGCGGAAGAAATCTCTGTAGTTTTTTAGAGCTTATTTAGAGTAATGTTCAGAACAATTTTGTTATTTTTAGCCTAAAAATGATAAAAATTCCTTTGCGAAATAGGCTCATGTTTGAACGTCATTATTCTAATAAAATACATCTTTGCATTCATTTTTGAGCCAATATATTTTATAATTATTCTTTTGGATTTTCTTCCACATTCATAATTATATTGTACAAATAATCATTCTTAAATTCGTACATTCTTTGTATATTCTTTTGTACTTACTATAGGTCCCTGGATATCAACGACATGAGTGACACTGCTACAGACTCAGAATCTCCTTTTGAGCGAGACATGTATTTAGAGGGATCTCATTACTTTGAAGATGACATAGATTGTAGCCTATTTTCGAACCTGTTAAGGATGGTAGAACAAGTCGAGAAACAGATCTTACCCTACAAAGAATCATTGGGATACTTGACTTCTCCATATGTGGGGCATAAAGGTCATTTGGTCAATCTAACCAAAAGAGTCTGACGATCATTGATTCATCTTTGTGGTCGTCAATCACTTTACTAAATGGGTGGAAGCTGCTTTATATGTCAATGTCACAAAGTCGACAGTTAACAAATTCGTGAAGAATCAGTATGGAACGCCAAAAGGATCATATCTGACAATGTACTAAACAACAGCACAATATCAAAAGTTTGCAGTCTGTTCATGATTAATGCCATATCGCCAAAAAGAGAAAAAAAAACTTCGCCGGGGCAATACCTTTCTCCTGGGCCCATTGCGGTATTGCCTATTGAAGGCAAGATTCTTGATCTCTGAGTTTTTGGATTAATTCTGATTGAAGAGGAATGTTCAAAGTTATTCATCATGGTCAAATGCGCCAAAAGCAAATGATGCGAGCTCACAAAAAAGAGTCCGCCCTAGAGATTTCCTTGAGAGGGACCTGGTATTGAAAAAGATCCTTCCCACACAAAAAGAACTTTATTACAAGTTGGAAAGGACCTTATGTTGAAGGCCTTATCTGGAAAAGCGTCGATTAGAAGGGATAACAAGGACATGCCTAATCTTATGAGTTCAGATTAAAAAAAAAGGGTCAAAATCAAAATAAAAAATAAAAGTGATAAAAAGAAAAAGAAAAAAAAAGGGAGAGGCCAAGGTGAAAATCCGCAAAGGACGCCTTGAGACCAAAGGGGATTTGAGTTGAAAACCCGAAAAGGGCGGCTCAAATATTGATCAAAATGGGGCATGAGGTGATCAGAGCAACTCGAATCTTGATCAGATTGGGGCATGTGGTGATCTAGTTATACTTGAATCAATAGGAAAGAGTAGGCAACATCTTAAGGCATCCACAGAGTACTGTAGATCTCTCAAACACATGTCAAACTCAGAAGGGTCTTCAGAAAGTTTGTACAGAGAATTTCAAGCTGCGATATCTGGGGCACCCAATTTTCATACTATTGAAATTGTTGTTCTTGGAATACTTCATTCCTTTCAAAGATACACATTCCCAATCAATTTCTTTGTTATCCTTCTTTGCTATTTTTGATAACTTATTTCTTTCGAGCTATGCTCAGAACCAATTTTTTATTATCTATTGTTATGACCTTTTTTTTGCAAGCATGTTGCATTGGAATAATGATTAATAGACTAATAAAACTTTTACAAGGGAAGTTTTACATATTACTCTAGAAATTTCTAAATAATACAGGAACCTGAAACAGGACTATTGTTTAGAAAGCACCAAGTTTAAAGGCTGGAAATCTGAGAAGGAATAGTCTAAATTAAGACTTTCTCTTTGGATTTTGTTGTCAAAAACATTTATTGAACAACATAACAAGATGTCAGTTTGGTGACAAAGCTTAAATGAACAAGCAAGTAATGATCACCAGACAATAGGAAGAGGTTACTTCAGAGAAGAGAGCCTTCATTTGCGCATGAGCCTTTCGTACGATACCCAGGGAATGGTGTAAGAGACCAGGAAAATTTAGATCCTGTATCCTTGAATTGTGATAGGAGGGGATTGAAGAAGCTATATACCCTTGGGTTACTGTGGGAGAACGATGGTATGAATTTTTGCGCCCTAATGGATTAAACTTTGAGGTTTACAGTGGGGGCAACCTGACTAAATGTTTCTTCAGAAAAGCCAGTCAAGTAAGAAGGCGTTGTAGCACACCAGTCACAAAGCCTTAATAAACTTCGAGTAATGACAACCTAAGCGGGATCATTCTCAGAAAAATAAAATTTTGCATTCATGCAAACACCATTCACACATGTCTAGTTAGGAGCATTTGATGCATTTTGATCATGCCATCCTAATCATTAGGCATAATTAGGTTCATTATACAGGTCATGATCCCCAGAGAATAGATTAGTGAAAATAGCAGATCTTGCCTTCTTGCATCGACAGCGAAGCAGATCGAAAACAAAGCCTTGCATTCCTCGTTTGTAGTGGAGCAGGTTAAGGATAGTAGATCTTGCCTTCCTGCATTGACAGCGAAGCAGATCGAAGATGGCGGATTTTACCTCCTTGTGGTTATAGTGGAGTACATTGAAGCCATTAATTCTACTTCCCTGGACAACAGTGGAATAGATTGAAGATTTCAGATATTATCTCCCTAAGCAGTAGTGGAGCAGATCGAAGATGGTGGATTTTACCTCATGTGGTTATAGTGGAGTACATTGAAGCCAGTAATTCTACTTCCCTGGGCAACAGTGGAATAGATTGAAGATTTCAGATCTTATCTCCTAAGCAGAGTGGAGCGGATCGAAGATGGCGATTTTACCTCTCGTGGTTACACCGAGTACATTGAAGCCGATAATTCTACTTCCCCGAACAACGATGGAATAGATTGAAGATTTCAGATATTATCTCCTAAGCGTGAGTGGAGCAGGTCGAAGATGGCGGATTTTACCTCCCGTGGTTATAGTGGAGTACATTGAAGCCGATAATTCTACTTCCCGGACAACGATGGAATAGATTGAAGATTTCGTGTCTTATCTCCCTAAGCGGTAGTGGAGCAGATCGAAGATGGCGGATTTTACCTCCCCGTGGTTACAAGTGGAGTACATTGAAGCCGATAATTCTACTTCCACGGACAACGATGGAATAGATTGAAGATTTCAGGTCTTATCTCCCTAAGCAGTAGTGGAGCAGATCGAAGATGGCGGATTTTACCTCCCTGTGGTTACAGTGGAGTACATTGAAGCCAGTAATTCTACTTCCCTGGACAACAGTGGAATAGATTGAAGATTTCAGATCTTATCTCCCTAAGCAGTAGTGTAGCAGATCGAAGATGGCGGATTTTACCTCCATGTGGTTACAGTGGAGTACATTGAAGCCAGTAATCATATCTCCCTGGTCAGCAGTGGAATAGGTTGAAGATTGTAAGTCCTATCTCATTGATATTGCAGTGGAGTAGATTGAAGCACCAATTCTTATACATTTGAAGATGCAGTAGGATGGAATGTGGCCGCTTGAAGAAGAAAAGCACTAAGATCCAGCGTGACTGGGCAAAAATTGGTCATTTCTAAAGTCTTTGCTCCGTTCCTGTTACACGACAACGAGCAAAGAGGGGGAGCTGTAATACCCAATTTTAGCTCGGGTTCACAAAAAAGAAACCTAAAGTAATATCATTTGGCCCGATCGGAATTGCCCATTACTGGAAAAGGTTGAAGGTCCATCTACAAGCTTATGGAAACATAATCTTCAGGGATATGCAATCTTAGATATGATATGCAATCTTAGATATAATATATAATCTTAGATATGATATGCAATCTTAGATATGGTATATAATCTTAGATATGATATGCAATCTTAGAAGATATGATTTTGTAATCTTAGAGATTTAATTTGTAGATACCCTTTAATCTCAGCCGTTGATGTAATTGATCTGTACCGTTGGATTTGGGGAGACTCAACTATAAATAGATGCCTCTCCCTTCATTGTAAAGAGAAAAAAAGAAAGGAGGAATAAAAAAAGAGAACGATTGGCAGTTTTTTAAAGGTGGCTTACTATTTTTTCTTTTGATTATTTTTTACTTATTTACGATTTTAAAAAAAGGGAGAAGGTGATACCACTGCGAATTTTATTTATTTTATTTAGCCCCTCCGCCTTTTAATATTTTTGTAATTAAGTTTTTTTTTAATTTACCCTTTTATTTATTTTTATTTCAATTTGGTCTAATTTGAACGACGTCGTTTAGAAGAGAAGGGAAAATTACCTTTCTAGCCCCTCTATGTAATTCGAGCGTTCAATTAAGTCCTCCAGACTTTATTTATTTGCGAATTTACCCCGGATTTTTACTGGAGATCCAATTTAGTCCATTTTCATATTTTTTTTTAAAATCAATATTTTTGATAATGCAATTGTATTCTTTTAATTTTTATTTTATAATTCTCATATGCAATTATTATTATTATTATTATTATTTTATATGTATGTTTAAGCATGTATTTATGTTTTTTATACTAAAATTTTCGCATACTTATATTTTATATACACATGTTTAATTTATTTAATTAATTTTAATATTATATTAATTGTTTAAATCTTATGTATTTTTTATGTGTACAGGTATATTTTTTTATTCGCTTATTAATTTATGTTTGCATATTTTTATTATTATCTTGCCTATTTATTTGATATTTTGCACGTCATTATTTTGTTTATTTGTTTGTTTATTCATATTATTTCTATGAAATTGTTGTATTTATTATTGATATTTGTTTAAGGGCATTCATTCACATATTCAACATAACATTACCCTATCTCTTATTTAATTTTAAAATAAAACGCTTCAAAATAGAGGTAATATTTGTATTTAGGATTTCTCAAGGAAATTGAGCTCTGACGTATTGGGTTCCGATTTTTTTTGAAAATCTAACAATCGAGGATTTCTCTTTAATCAAAAAAATAAGAACTCATTATCGGGAATTCAACACGTTGTGTCCTAACGTATTGGATGTGACGCATTGATTTCTCGAAATGAATATTTTTTCTAAAAAATAATAAAGGAAATATTCCGAGTTTAGGTGTGGCATTTTCTTTCTCTGAAATGATAAGGGTCTTAATACGTAACGTTTAAGAGTTTTTGCTAAGGATTATATTTTTCAAATTTTCGACATTAGGACATTAATTAATTATATTAGGTACCAATTTTTGGGCATTACGAGGGTGCTAATCCTTCCTCGAACGTAACTGACTCCTGGATCCGTTTTTCTAAAACTCGTAGACCAAAACCGTTTTTTTTAGGTGATCAAATCACACCTTAATAAAAGATTGGTGGCGACTCCTAATTTTTATTTTTTAAAGTCGACAACCTAAAATTTTTGTTTTTTCAAAAAAATGGTTTCGACATATGAAATTAGCTAATTTATGAAATTCATCCTCCTGCAGAACCCAACTGTTTTCACATTAAAAATTAGAGGGAAAAAAGTTCATATTTTAACAGTTTATTAATGAAAAAAATTGTGGGTAATTAGAAAGAAACGATACCGGTAATAGACGGCAGCAGGTGTCTGGGAATCCTTGAGAGAGCTAACAGGTGGGGAAGGCGGAGGTTTGAGTAGTTTAGAGCTTATTCTGAGAAGGGATAAGCTGGAAGTCATAGCCAACCGAAATCGAAAGCTGAAACTCTGAGGGTAGGGGGTAAAATCTTGGATTTCAATTAGCTCATATCCTAAAATGAAGTCGAAATCGTCTTTATCCGCCATTAAAAAGGAGTTTATAGGACGAACCGACATACCGCAATCTCTTAGTTCCTTCACCCAGAGCTATGGCTTTACATTTTTTTTATCGTCTTCTTCACGTAAGGCCCAGGCCAATCTGTAAGTTATTTTACTGCTAAAATTTAATAAAATTTGAATAAAAAAATTATTAAATTAATAGTACTTCGAACTGATTGAAACCTGCTCCATCATACAGAGTTTGTATTACATGTGATATGCATTGATAGTGAATAATTGATAAACATTTTCCCTAAACTATTTTAAATTAACTATTTTTGTGATATGCATTGATTGTGAATGATGTTAAACACTGTTGATTTGCATTTCATTAAAAATATCATTTACATTTATATATCCGAGTTCAAGCGATTTAAATCAGTCCCACCCAAATTTAGTTATTATTATTTGAGCATAAAAACATGTAAACGAGCTAAATCAAGTTTATATTATACCAAGTTAGAATAGTTTGATTATATCTTGAATCGAGCTTAACCTTAAAAAATTTATACCTGATCATCTACGAATTTCAAATTGAACTTAAGCTTTTCACCTTTCAAACTTAATTACAACTAGAGGTATTCATAAGCCGGGTCAAATCAAGTTTGAGCTAAACCTAAATATGATATTAATATATTTTTTATTTACCCAAACTTGGCCCAACCTAAAATATAAACTTAAAATTTTACCTAAACCCATTTATATTTGCAAAAGACTAAATCAAACCAATTTTAGACCCTCTCATATTATTTTTTAAATTTTTTATATATAATCATCCTAACATTATTTTAATATTTACATTACAATAGTATTATATATTTAGAATATGTTTATTTTTTTAATGTGTTTTGGATTAAATAGTACCTAAAAATAATATAATATAAAATATTATAAACTTAAAAACAGGCCGAACCAAGTTGGGCTTAGACCTTAAATGTTTAAGCTTAACTTCTACCCGTATTTTAAACAAGCTTAATTTTTTTGCCCAAACCCTTTTTCCGGGCATAATATTTTTATCAAAACTCTCCAAAATTTTAAGCAAAAAGGTGGCCGAACCAAGTTGGGCTTAGACCTTAAATGTTTAAGCTTAACTTCTACCCGTATTTTAAACAAGCTTAATTTTTTTGCCCAAACCCTTTTTCCGGGCATAATATTTTTATCAAAACTCTCCAAAATTTTAAGCAAAAAGGTGGGTAACCCAGCTCATGAACAAGTCTAATTACAACCCAGTACAAAAAGTTGGTAATCCTCAAAAAGGCTTTTAACTGGTGACAGGGAAACTGGATTACATACACGAGAAATGAGCAGTAAATTGTGGTAAGCAGGAAACTAAGAGGAAAGAGAGAAAAAGAAAAGTAACTGCCCTAGGCCTATTCCTATCCATCTATACAAAGCATTCAAATCCCAACTCCACACAAACACTAGATTCTCAACGCTTCTTTGTTACCACATTTCACATTTTGTTTTAGCTTTCATCACCCTTGGCTGCAATCTGAGCACACCAATCAACCCTATCCAACAAATCAAAGTTTAAAACTTAATTTTCAAGGGACTTCATAAAAAGGATTGAGTACAACAAGTGTAAAGCCTGCAAATCATGCATTTAAAATCACCAAACTTTATACGTAGACCCATCAATGAGTTCTGTGCTCCCATGACAACTAAGAACATATCTGGATATGGGTATGAATACTAAGAACATAAAAAAACATTAGGGTAACATAGATCATAAATGGATTTCAATCAAATATAGATTTAAATTACCTGAATCAGTAGGCACTTCTCATTCTGATTCATATCAAGTATCTGATAACAAAAAAACGAAGGAGTGAGAGATGTGATTCGAATATTAATACCGTACTGCTTAACCTCAGGATGAAACCTATTATGGAGTAGAAAAAACATCACATCCTACATGCCTTACATGTTTCTATGCCTCTACTTTGGTTTAGACCAGAAGCAAGAACAGAGCACTGATTCAACCTTTAATTCACATTAAGCAATGAATTCAGCACAAATATTTGATCCAAGTTGCACGATAGACAAGCATTGCTTATCTCCAAGATCATTCTCAAGACCCCATATGTATGCTTTCTTGGCTGTTACAACTATGCACCAGGTTCATGGGTTCAATTGTTGTCAGTATTTCCATAATATCTTCCAAGCCGATACCCAAGAAAGTAAGCAAAAACTTCATTTCTCCTGCAACTTACCACTTCTCAAAGCTGTTTTCATTCCTCTAATTAGACTACTGTTCTTTAACTTTTAACAATAACTAGGGGCGTAAATCAAACTCTTCTGCTCCCAAGCTATTCAAGTTGGACTTGGGAAAAGTTCAAACTTGATTGGGTCAGGCTCAAGCAGCTTGAGGTATCAAGCGAACCTAGTTTGAGTATCTTAATACTTAATTCAAGCAATTCACAAGCGTAATAAAGCTTTTAATTGATGGATGGAGGTTGAGTTAGAGTATAAATGGTATAAACAAACTTAATTAAGCGAAGCTGAAGTAGTTCAATTTTAGTATGGCCGATCTTGAGTTTCATCACCTAGTTCAATTTTATTTCGAGATCAAATCGACCTTCGAGCAGTGAGTTTCGAATCGAGCTTCTCAACCTTGGCTTAGCTCAATTAGAGCCTTAAGAAGAACTTCATCATGTACATAAAGCAAAAAAAAAAAAATAAAGTCCAAAAATTACTGTAGAAAGCTTTACAAATTATAAGACCCAATTAAAGCTGTTGATTACCATAAAATTAAATATTAAATCAACTCAAACCTCTGTGCTCCTCCTCCGCATCATAATACTCAAGTTCCTCTTCTAGTACCGGCTGCAGCTCCTCATCTTCTCCGGTAATCTTCTTTTTTTTGGTCTCCTCCTCATTGGGGTACCGGACCACCACCACCGGACAATACAGTGGTGGACGCAATAATCACTAACACTTCCAAGCCTTCCTTTGCTGGTCCTCCTAGCGGCTCCAAACCCTCTGCTGCCCATGATCACCGCACTCAACCCTAACCTCTCCACTTCTAAACACAGTCTCTCTTTCAGGTCATGGTCTTTCACTATGTGAATCTTAAACGGAATCTGAGCATCCACTAATGGCTGCGCCAGCGTGTTCACTTTCGTCGTCATGAGGTCGAACTCGTTCTTGAGCTTCTGCTATGACTCTTCGTCGGCGGTGGCATTTTCGTGATTAGTTGTGGAGTAAGGAATGGTTTGGACTTTAACGGACCCCAAGTCAGCTCCGTAAAGGACGGACGTCGGATGGATGTGGAGGAGTATCACGGCGTCTCCGGGACGAAGGTAGTTCTGAACAGACCATCGGACGGCGTAAGCGCTCTCGTCGCTCAAGTCGACGGTGATGGCGATGCGACGTTGGGCACCAGCGGTAGGAGTAACGCTCAACGGGACACGTGGCGACGTGGGTTGGATCCGAAGAGAAGCGAGCGGTGGAACCGGAAGGTACGGCTCCGATTGAGGATGGTGTTGTGGATTCATTGCAAGGAAAGTAGTCATTTTTCTGAGAAACAGAAAAGATTGCGATGAGAGCTCTATGAAACAGCCGAAGTGTTACCGGCTTTTAAACTGCGCCACTAAGCAACACGATATCGATACGCCAACCTTTTATTTTACTCATTCTAACTAGTTTTTATAAGGGTTAATTTCTCCAAACATCCTCAAACTATTGTTTAAATTTTAAATCAGTCTTTAAACAGAAAAACATTTAATTGAGTATAGATATTTATATCACAACTAATTATATGCTTTTTCAGAATTAAATTATGGAGGGTATGGAATGTGGTTGAAGCTAGAGGAGGCTCACCCTCTAAAATTTTGGCAAAACAAATTCCAGTGCTTATTCTTCCCCTAAACATCCATAATGAATCGAGATATAAGGATTGTAGAGCGATTAAGTAAACCAAGCTCTCTATTTTCACACTGGTTAGACAAAAAACATCGATGAAAATAATTAACTTCATAAGAATTAAAACTTATTAGTTATCAATTCACTTATTCTACAAAAAGAGTGAATTTGATTCAATATTTGTGTTTATGTTTGAAATAATGCCATACATTTTGAAATCTATGAATCGGAGAATAGTGGTGAAGGTCCAACCGGTTGAAAGTAAAGGTTGAAGTTATGTGAGAATTCAAAAACAATCTTGTAGGAATCTATAGGACAACTTTGACTAGACTTTCAACATGCTCCAACGAGCTTTTGGGGTGATTCTTATGCTTAAATCATATATCTCCAATTTCTCTTTGTAACAATTTTTAAATCACCTAATTTCAAATTATGTGGCTCAAGATATGATCGTTTTCGTAAAGCAATGCAACTGTAGGAAGTTCGACACTTATTGCTTACTTTCATAAGGGTAACTTTGACTTGAATTTACAAGACTTTTTTACCACCTTTTTAGGAGATTCTAGTGCCCAAATCATAAATATATGAGTTCTCTTTGAATCAGTTTTTGAATCACTTTATTTTGAGGTTTGTAGTTCGAAATATGGTCATTTTTGCGAAAGGAGTACAGATACCTACAAACAGTTCGAGTTCAATAGCAACTCAACTTCTCCAACTTATCAATGTCGATCGAAACACAACCAAGAACTAAATTATTGAACTACCTAAGTTGATCCTAAATGCATAAAAGAGTTAAAATTCTATTGTGGAACTCATCATGTTTTTCTACTAGCAACTTGGTTTGTGACTAGCCCTGGTTTATTTTCATTCTCAGTATCATCATCAGAGACAAATTCGTAAGTTTCCGCTGCAACATGCTTTCCTTTCTTCCATTTACAAGAATACTTCCATTCAAGCAACATTGGCTCAAAGACCTCATCATTGTCAACAATCTCAAGCTTTTACTTGACAAGGATTTGGAAGATAAAGGGAGGGGAAAGGTAAAGTAACCCTCTTGGTTTCTAAATGGTTAGCAATTTCATAAAATATCATTTGCCAAAGATCAGATGGGGCAAAAGAGAAAACCTTATGAAGAAACACATACATCTTCTTGGTGACCACATTCCGCTAATTGTTTGGTGAGCATAAAGATCATCATAGTCAACAATGGTTTGATCACCATCCATTAGTTGATGGTGAAGGAAGTCACTAATGGCTCTAGATTGAATCTGAAATGGTACCCTCGTACAAGTACCTACATCTAATATTCATGGTTTGCATTTCAGATTGATTTTTGCAGGTTAGCATAAAATTCCAATACAACGTTCTTGACAAAAAGACTTAGCCAGCTAATAGAGAAAAGTAGTTGATTGTGCCCTAGTTTATTTTATGGAACATTCCCACCATATCATCTATAATTAATTTTCAATTATTTACTGACATTTCAACAAAATTTTTCAAGTCATTAATACATAATTTTGATAATTTTTTTTAATCCTGAACCCAAACTTTAAACCTCAAACCTTAAACCCCAAATGCAAAACTCAAAACCTTAAACTCTAAACTCCAAATTTCGAATCCCGACCCTAAATCTTGAATCATTCAAGATAAAATACCTTGAAATTGAATAAAGGTTGTAATAGGCCATTTTTGCCCGGGCCCAACAAAAGAAAACAAACACAAAATAAAAATCCCAAACATTTATAGTAAAGCCCAAATCTACAATGGCCCAATATGACCCAAATCAACCCTAGCCCATAACCTAAACTAGTAAGAGAAACCCTAACCTACCCTAGCCACCAATTGCTCTGCCACCTCTGCCACCGCTGCTTTTCCCATGTCAGCGCCGCACCTAGGGTCTTTTGACCTCTGCCACTGCCAGTCTGACGTCGCCTGCAGCACCGCCCCCTCCACTTGCACCTGTAAAAGAAGAAACAACAGTATAGAAAAATAGAAAAAAACTCTATAAAAATGGCTATATAAGCCATGAAAATTATTGTAATAGGAGGTTCTTGTTTTTTTTTTCTCTCCTGGAATAGAAATAAAAAAAAACAATCAATAAAAAAAAGAGTTAAAAAAAAACAGCAAAAGCAGAGAAACAAATAAATCTAAAAGGTATTCTATTTCATTCTTATTTTTTTTATTACAAAATTTTTTCCCCTTTTTATACATATATATATTGGAAACTATAAAAGAAGAAATCCAAAAGGATTTTTTTGGAGAAGAAAGGATTTTTTTTTAAATGAAAGATGAAATGAATTTTTTGGAAAAATTTGTCTTAAATAGGCCTCTAAAACGACGCCGTTTTGGGCAGGCCTCTCAGGCACCAAAACGACGTCGTTTTGTGCTTGACCTGCTCGCCGACCCAACCCGCTCCTAGGATCCACGTGTTTTTAATGGAAGGGCTAATTGCACCTTTAGCCCTTCCGCTTTTTAATTATTTTGCAATTTTGATTTTTTTATTTTTTTAATTTTTACCCTATAATTTTTTTCGATTACATTTTAGCCCACATTTTAACGACACCGTTTTGGAGGCCTGGATAAATTTCCTTTTTGGTCCCTCTCCTTTCACGTGCGTTACAATTTAATCCTTTACTTTGTTTTCATTTCTGATTTCACTAGATTATTTTAGTCTTTAATGTATAATATATAATTTTTGGCTTTTACTAGATTATTTTGCTTATATATTTTTATTTTATTTTATATTTTATATTTTATATTTTTATTTATCCATTTAAATACATAGTTATTACTTCTTGATGCTTTAGTATTTAAAATTGTCTTCATATCGTATTTTATATATATATTTTTATATTTTCATTTCATTTCTATATTTTATTTATTTTATTATTATTAAACTATTTTACTTAATATTTCTTTATTTATTTATGTGTCCATTATTATTATTATTTAAAAATATTTTAGTTTTATTCGTTTATTTATTTATTATATATATATGATTGGTTTGTCTTGATTTTTATTATTTATCTTATTTTTATTTTTGCTCGTATTATTTTTATTTACATTATCGCATTTATTATTATTCTGTTATGCATATTAACATCGTACTTTGTTTTTACCAATTCGTGTTACATTAATTTTACTCGATACATAAATTATGACTTTAAAATAAATAACACTCCGTATTTTGAGATTCGGAAAGGTCGTACCGTAACTTACGGGGTTTCAATTTTCTCGACAAATCCAAATATACGAACCCTTTTTTTTAACATAAGTTTTTTAATGATCTCGGGAATTAATAAAATATCGTGTTCTAACTTACGGGACGTGATTTCTTTTCTAAAATCGAGATAATCAAATATCTTTCAAATAAGTAAATTTTTCGGCATTTATTCTCGTATCGGGAATTTAAGACATTGTGTCCTAACTTACGGGACATAATTCTTTTTCTCGATTAACGTAAAATATGCCCATTTTCTCGAAAATTTTTAATATTTTAACAAAAGATCATATTTTAAATCTCTTCAAAGTTTTCAATTCTCGACACTAAAACACTAATTAATCAACTAGGTACCAATTTTGGGTGTTACGAGGGTACTAATTCTTCCTCGTACGTAACTGACTCCCGAACCCGTTTTTTAGAATTTCGCAGACCAAAAGCATTGTTTTAATAAATCCAAACCGTTTATTAAACAACTGTTTTATGAGGTGACCCGATCACACCTCATCAAAAGAAATTGGTGACGACTCCCATGTTCGTTTTCGTTTTCAAAACCAAAGTCAACCCCGTTTTCAAAAAATAGTTTGAACAAAGGTAAAATACTTCTAGACAACCCTAAATGGTCCAGAATTAAATAGCCCATATTCAATTTCACTTTTTTAAAAAAAAAAATCTTAATAGCTTAAAATAATTTTTAATCATGTAGTAGAAATTTAGATTAAAACCTTTTATAACCAATAAAATAGTGATATATGTCCAATCAAGAAAAAAATATTTTTATGTTTTTGAAATCAACAAATATTTAGTGTCACATTAGTAATTTAAGATGAATAGTCAATGACTCTCATAAAAAAAAGAAAGAAAGGGAGTTATATAGTTAAAAAAAAGAAGGAAAAATAAGAAGTTACATGAAAATAATCTATTAGTTCAAGGACTTGTAAGTATATTAGTGAGTAAATGAAGTTGGCCACAGTTTCTATTTAATAGAAATTTTAATATAATATCTCAAACTATTCATGATCCACACTTCAACCCATTCAATCTTATGTACTCTCACACAAAGTAAGGCTAAATCTACTAGTTATGACATAAATATTAAAACTTGATAATTACGTTGGGATATAGCTAGGTGTACAGCAATGATAGGAGAGTAAAAGTCATATGGTCCATGCTATCAACTATCTTCTTCATAATGAATGAACAAAAAAGACAAATGAAAGCTTTCATTTTTTATTTACTTTACCAATAAAAATTAAGCTTTAAAATTTCAGTATATATGCTTTATTTTCAGCATTTGATTCACACTTTAAAATACTTTTCAACCTTTTGTTTTTTTTTCCCACAGCTGCAACATTTTTCTTCTTTTCTAGTATTATTTATGATTCACATAGAGTAGAATCCAACAGCTTTCGGCCAAAACGAAACGCAAGGAAAGACACTAAAGTATCCATCTATGAATGGTTGATGAATCTGCTCTTTATATTACATATCGAGTGACGCTAGGAAAGGAGACGCGCATGAGCTAAGCAGTTCACATTACCTGCTGCTGATATAACCTTAAAATATTTCCTTTCCTTTCGCTATTCTTTTCCATGATCCTATCCATGTCCAGGGTGAGGCATGGGGCTGATACCAATGTGGTGGGTTATGTATCGCTTTCGGTTGTACTCACCGATACATATGCACCATTTTAGAATAGTTATTTTTTTAATTTCGCACGGGTAAAGCTTTTATTTTGTATTCGTTATATCGATTCGTTATGTCTAATTTCGATTGCACCAATCAATACATCAATAGTATTAAAAATTATATAAAATATTATTTTTTGTCAATTTTAAGTTGTTTTAAGGTAAAGTACAAAAAGATAGTTAAAATAGTGTCTTTGTTCTATTTTGGATCTTGAACTATTAAGTTTTTCGGTTTAATCATTAAAATTTTTGAAATCAAATATTTTGGTTACTCTTTCGATAGTTGCCATTAGATGGGTGATAGAAGGCTAATGTGAGCCTTTTTTATTAGTCTAATAACAAATTTAGCCTTTCAATGTTTACATATTCTATCATATGTTAAATATAAAATACCCAACAAATTTAGCCTCAATGTTTACAAAATTTATCATTTAGTTTCAATTATAAAAAATTTTAGTAAATTTAACCCTTAACATTTACATGATTTGTCGGTTTAACTTTGTTGAAAAGCAACACCAAAGCTAGAAATTAGACAAATACCACAAAAATAACTAGGACTACAACCGGGTATAAATTGTATTTATACAGGGGCTACGTTTGATGTCTGATTATTGGTGTTTTGCTCAACTTATGCATGCATTAACATTCCACCATTAAGTTTTTTGTTTAAAAAATGTTTTTACTTGGCAAGTACATTAAAAAATGGTTTTGAGATGTGTTGTTGCATACTTAATTGAAGGTGGAGAGGAAAGAAAGTTCTGAAAGAAATGCTCAGAGTTGAAGAATTGCTGTTGTTAAAAATGGTATGAAAGCAAATGCTTAGAGACTTTATTCATAATAGTAGGATTTGATATGAACATGTTAAAGGTTTTGACATAAATTTAAGCCTTTGAGTGATGACATAGATGGATCATTTGGTTGCATGGAAATCATAAACTTCATGATTTAACATGCTTTCAACGTTTGATTTGATTTTAGAATAACATGTGATGATGAAGGAGAACGAGCAAGTCGCATATGGTATACAAGGGCTACAATAGAGACATAATTGCATTCATATCCAGATGTAGTCCTAGTTATGTTTGTGGTATCTGTCTCTGTAGCATTGGTATAGCTTTTCAACAAAGTTGATTTGAGGAAGTTTATAAATATTTGAGTGTTAAATTTATTCATAAAATATGGATTCTAATTATTTATGCATAAAATTTGGCTTTTATTAGAACTATTGTTGGCACCATTTTTTTTGGATGAAAACGGGGTCGACTTGGATTTTGCAAACGAAAACGAAAAGGGGAGTCGCCACCAATCTTTTTTGATAAGGTGTGATCGGATCACCTTGAAAAGTGGTTGTTTTTAATAAACGATTTAATTTTATTAAAACAACAATTTTGGTCCACGAAATTCAGAAAAACGGGTTCGGGAGTCGATTACGTACGAGGAGGGATTAGCACCCTCGTAACGCCCAAAATTGGTACCTAGTTGAATAATTAATGTCTTAATGTCGAAAATTGAAAACTTTGGAGAATTTTGAAAATACGATCCTTTATTAAAATATTGAAAATTTTCGGGAAAATGGCATATTTCACGTTATTCGAGAAAGAGAATTATATCCAGTAAGTTAGAACACAATGTCCTAAATTCTCGATGCGCGAATGAATGCCAAAAATTTACTTATTTAAAAAAGATATTTAATTGACTATCCCGGATTTAAAAAAAGGGATCATGCCCAGTAAGTTGGGACACAATCTTTTCTTAGTTTCCGAGATCGTTTAAAACTTGAGTAAAAAAGGATCATACCCAGTAAGTTAGGACACGATCTTCTCAAATCTAAGCACGAGACTTGGCTTGTTTTAAGATCATGATTCATGCATCGGATTTACCTAACTCGAAATGGTAGAAATAAACTCAACGCTAATATGTGTACAAAACAATATTGAATGCGATAGTAAAAATAATACGAGCAACAACAACAAAAATGAGATAAATAAAAGGTACAAATTAATAACATACGAGATAGCAAGCATATAAATAAATAAATTTAAAACATTCTTTCAAAACAATAATGAAAAGGTAAATAAAGAAATAAATACAGAAAATTAATAAGGTCATAAAAATAGGAGATATATATATGTACATGTATATATGTATATAAGATTGCAGGATAAAACATATAAGTATATGTATTCCTGAAAATAAAGTGTGTATATAGACATATATATATAGGTGTGTATATAAATTATAAGAATATATAGATATATATATATATATATATATATATATATATATATATATATATATATATAAGTATGTATATAAATCAAAGATATGTATGTAGAATAAAATAGTTTATTACAATTTACATATATATACATGAAATAGTATTGTATAAAAATATTATTGATTTTCAAAGCATAAAAGTATATAAAAAATAAAAATTTCTTAAAGATGAATTATAAAAATATATTTAAAATATAGAGACAATATTGAATTAGTATAAAACAGAAACTAATGCATTAATTAAAATAATAATACTTATCATAATGAAATAAAATAATATATGTAAAACCGTAAATAGATATATAAATAACGATACTTATAATAATAATAATAAAAATAATAATAATAGTAATAATAATAATAGAAAAAAGATTAAAAGATATAAATAAATAAAATAACAACAACAATAATAATAATACAAGCATAATAGTACAATATAATAACGTAATAGTGAGGACTAAACAAATAAAACATAATCGAATTAATTAACAAAGTAACAAGACAAAAAAGGACTAATTTTGAAACTAAAGCATAAGATTTGGGGCGAAATCCAAACAAAAAGAAGAAGAAGGACCGATCTGAACACGCGTGTAGCATGGAAGGGCTGAAAGGAAAATTTTTCCTTTTTCCCAAAACGACATCGTTCAGATAATGGCCAAGTTGAAAGTGCGATAAATTATAGGGTGCAATTGAAAACAACCAAAACGCATAATTGAAAAATCACTAAAAATCTAAAGGACTAAAAGGGGAAATAACCCGTATCTCAAAAACACGCGGATCCTTCCTTTGGGTCGGGTCACCGCGCGGGTCGGATGGCACAAAACGGTGCCGTTTTAGGCATCTGAGGGCAATATCAAAATGGTACCGTTTTGGTACCTTATAAAAGCCCCAAAAATTCCAAAAATCTTCATTTTTAACCCCTTCACAAAAAAACTTAAAAATAAAACTCTCCCCAGCCCTTCTGTCTGGCTCCGGTCCGGCCACAACTCCGGCCACCAGCCTCCGCGTCGGCCACCGGTTGCCAGTGATGGCGCCGCCGCATACGATGGCCGAAAAAGGCTAAAATTTCCTACTTGACTCTTTTAAAGCCCCCAAACCCGAATCAACCCTCAAAATTTCCTTAATATTAGGAAAAATGCCCCAAATCTTAAGAAACCTTTCGGTTTCCGGCCACCTATCATCGGGAGTGGCTCCCTCAGCCGTCGGCGGCGGCGTTGAAACCCGAATACAGGTGAGTCCTTTTTTGTTTTACTTTCGTATATAAATAACAAATAACAAAAGTACATGAAACGGCAGATTAAAGCGAAAATAAGACTAAAATATCAACCTTGAATTGATTTTTGATTCTCCGAATGTGAATGTAAAAAAAGTACATGGTTGATGCGGCCTTTTATAGCCGATTATGTTGTTTTTCTCTTTTTTCTACTGTATTCTACTGTTCTTTTCCCCCTGTTCTCTTCTATCATTTGGTCTTGTTTGCAGGTTTTGGGCAAGGTCAACGGGTGTTGGAAGGATAACCCAGACCATTTTGGTGCAAAACTGATGGCGTCTGTCATGCTTCAGGCGTCGAGTGCGCTGCAAATGCAAGAGGGGACGTACGACGCACTGGGGCTGTGGTTGAGGGTTGAATTGGGCTACGGTTTTGACGTTTTGGGCCATGCTAGGCCTGCCATGTAATTGGGCTTCGGGATTGGGTTAAAATTTTGTAAATGGACTGGGACTGTTTAATTTTTTTGGTTTATTTGGTTTGGAGGTCCGGGAAAAATTGGGCTACTACAACTATGTTGAGCATCACTTTTCCGCTGCATTATTATGTAAGTAGGCTTTGAAAAACAGTTAACTTGACAAACACTTTTATAAATTAATCGTTAAAAGCAATTAATTTTGAAACTAAATCACAATCTTTTTGAAACTTGCTAACTTTTCTTCAAAAAGTAAAATGGATGTTTTAAACAACTGTTTTAAACTCTGATAGTTCCGTTAGGCCATTTTGGTGGTCAATGTAATCTTTCGAATTTGAGTTTAGCGTCTAGGCTGGGTTGGGGAGGTTATATTTAGTGGTATCAGAGCCCAGATTTTTTAAACTCAGACTGTAAATTTTTAAGTGAGTCTACATGCATGCCATACAAAGGGGTATTTTGAGAAAAATCATGCCACCAGTTTTTACTGAAATCCTTAAATACCTTTTTTTTTTAATATGCCAATGTAGAGAGATTAGAAAACTTACCAACATGCAAGATTTCCAATTTCTAAGACTAAATCCTTAGTCTCTCCCCCTTCACGCACGGATATTTCACAATCTTTCTCTCTTCCATGACAAACCAGAGAAAAGAAGAATAGAAAACAAAAGAATCATCACTTTTTCGCTACATTATTTATTAGAGGTGTGCATGGGCCGGGTCGGGCTCAACTAAAAATTTAGGCCCGTTTGCTAGGCCCAGGCTCGACCCGAAAAATGGGCCTAAAATTTTACCCAAGCTCGACACGGATAAAATGTTAAAACCCGGGCCTGACCCGACCTGCCCATATTATTTTTTATATAATTTTAAAATATATATAATACATCAAAATAAATATTTCCCAACAAATTGAAAATAAATTTTAAAAAATATGTATAATTAAATAATACTAAGATAGATGCAACTTAACAAGCAAATACCTCTAAAATAATAACAAAATTAACAATAAAATAAATTTTATACAATATCCAAATAGTAACAACAAAATAGTAGCAACATAATAGTAAAATAGTAGCAAAATAGAAAGAAAATAATAAGAAAATAATATTAAAAAATGAAACAAAAAATTTGTGTCCTTTAGTGAATTTGGGCCAGGCCTAGGCCAAAAATGCCTTACCTGAGACCCAACCCTTTTTTAAACGGGCCTTATTTTTTTGTCCAAGCCTATTTTTCGAGCCTATATTTTTGCTCAAACCCTCCTACATTTCAGACGGGTCTTTAGGCTGGGCCGGATGACCCGACTCATGAACAGGTCTAATTATTATGTAAGTAGGCTTTGAAAAACATTTAACTTGACAAACACTTTTAAAATTTAATCACTACAAGTAATTAGTTTTGAAATTAAATCACAACCTTTTTGAAACCTGCTAACTTTTCTTCAAAAAGTAAAATAGATGTTTTAAACAACTGTTTTAAAGTCTGATAGTTCTGCTAGGTCATTTCAGTGGTCAATGTAATCTTTCAAATTCGGGCTTAACATCTAAGTCGGGTTGGGGAGACTACATTTGGTGGTATCAAAGCCTAGATTTTCTAAACTCAGACTGTGGATTTTTTAGTGAGTTTGCATGCATGTCATACGAAGGGGTGTTTTGATAAAAATCATGCCACAAGTTTTTACTGAAATCCTTAACTAGCTGCTTTTTTTTTCTTCAATCTGCATGCATGCAAGGTTTTCAATTTCTAAGACTAAATCCTTAGTCTCTCCCCCTTCAAGCAAGAACATTTCTCAATATTTCTCTCTTCCATGACGAGCTAGAGAAAAGAAGAACATAAAAACAAAAAAATCGTCCTCAAAGAAGAATGCTTATCCTATATATATAGATCTTCCAACCCCTATCACCAAGATCAATTCACAGCCACCTAGAAATACCTTAATCATCATGTCTCTCAGTAACTTATTTCTAATTTATAACCAACTGGACTATGGTTGAAATCCAACTTTACCTCAACTAGCCTGCTACTTGTTCTTGTTTGCAAAAAGAACCCGCTAGATTAGAGAACCTTTCAATTTAGTACACCAAACTCTTTTGCTACTTATAAATTCGGGTGTGATAGGCAAATTCGTAAATTATTGTTACATTCCTAGGAAAGTACTTAGTGAACCAAACGTGATAATGTAATTTTCCTAATATTTTAATCAATACCTTTCGATATATACCAAATATTATAAAGTAACATTTCTGATAATCACATTTCCAACAATGACATTTAAAGGAATCACATTCCATTATAATCATAACATGGAAACCACCAAATGCTACCTTAAAATAAATTCTACAAAAACATAGTCAGCATTCATAATTGTAAAGGTCATCCTTACATTTAACAGTTTCTTTTAACTTCACCCTTATTTTTATTATTATTTCAATTGCATTTTTATTGTCTGTACTTTTTTTAAATAAAATAGTTATCTCATGTTGGATTTAAGTTATTAAAAAAAGGTAATATAGTAATAGTCTTAATTGATATAATATTACGTAATAAAGTTGGATTTTTTATATTTAATTAATTGAGTCAATGTTAAGTTAACTAATGATACCATCTCAATCAATCATTTTATTCAAACTAGATTATGATACACCCATGGGTGAAAAAATTATGTAAAAATATATTTATTAAATGTTTTAGTTAAAACGGTAAAGTTGAAGATTTACATCCTTAGTGTCTTTTTACTTCAAATCCTATCATGTGCAAGTTTTTATTAATTTATAGAAATATAAAAAGATAAAAACACCTTTAGAATGATGTAACTTTTATAGTAAAAAGGAATGGTTTTTGATAAATTCATAACTGGGTTGGCACTCAGTGAACGAGTGACACCAACTCAGCCGACACTTTACTATTAACTAGATTATGACACACTCATGATGTGAGTGAAAATATTTATGTTAATATATATATAAAAGTTAATATGGCTTAGTTGAAATGATTAAATAAGATAATGAAGATTAATATATCTTGAGTTTAAATCTCACAATTTTCATTATATTTATATTTATATATATACATATAAAATTAAACAAATATAATGAAAATGATAAGTTCATTACTTATAAAAGGACTGACTTTTTGGTAGTACTTTCATATTAAGTTGAAATTTAGTTGATGGGTGACACTAATACAAGTTAAATCTCATTCAGTTAACAACACCAACTCCATTAAAAACTTAATATATACCACAAATATAGATATTGGTTCTAAATTATAACTATATCTAGAGAATAATTAATAAACAAATTAAAATATTACTCCAGAGTGACAATAAAAATATATATTTTTGATATTGAATCAATTAGAAAAACGTGGCCATAAAATATATTAAATATTATTGATAATGATAATTATTATGATTTGCAATAAATTATCTAAAATGGAAAAACCTGTAAATTTTAACCCGAAGTGCTTATTAATATACCTGTGATTTTTAATTATTTTTATCTCACCTTACAATATTTATTTTTATTCTTATTGTTGTTTTTAATTTATTGGTAGATAAATGTACGGTGATCCAAATCCACCGGTGTTAGAATTTTTTTTAAAAAAAAACTGGAAAACCGACTTTATATCCATCCTTGCGTCAATTCGTAGAGCAAATATGCAGAATCATCATGATACATGTCCTCATATTCCAAAAGCATCTCAAATCCACCCTTTTCCAAGGATGATGTATTGTCTGCAACAAAGGGTTGACTCCAGAAATCTCCACTGCTTTCAGCTTTATATGTTCCCGAACATGGAAGGCAATTATCCTCTAAGCCGCCAACAACATTGAAGCTGAACATAGATCCACTGCCGGAGCTGAAGGAGGACTGTTCAGTACGTGTAGATGTTGCTGGAGACAAAGGTGAACTCTCTAAGATCATGTTGTCGGGAGTATCAACAAGGATGCTATTGCTTTCATCTTCACCTTCACCTTCACCTTCACAAATATTCTCATACCGGGTGGCTTCACTTTGCCAACAATCAGACTTTTCTTTCTCATCACGCTTTGTACGTTTCTTTAGATGAGCGTGCCACTGGTTTTTTATTTCATTGTCTGTTCGTCCTGGAAAACTTTTAGCTATGGTGGACCATCTGTAATATATACACATAAGGTTAAAAAATATTCTTAATTAAATCCAGAATATGATGATGATGATGATGATGATGATGATGATGATTTAATTGGATATTCTAACCTGTTTCCCATTTCATCATGTAATTTGATGATCAATGCATCTTCTTCTTCAGTGAAGTTGCCGCGCTTTAGTTCAGGCCGGAGGTAATTCATCCATCTTAACCTGCAACTCTTTCCGCACCTTTTAAGCCCTATACACAATTTAGACAACCAAAAAAAAAACAAAAACATCTTAAATAACATGATTGAAGCCTAGAAATGAATTTATTGTGGAAAAAAGAAACTATAGTTTTCTCCATAAAATCATACCAGCATACTTGGGGAGTTCACGCCAGTTCCAATGGCCATATCTTTGTATATAAGATCTTAGTTTGTGATCTTCTTCAGCACTCCATTCACCCTTCTTCATCCCATTTTTATCATAGAAGGGAGCTCTCACCATCTTCCACCACCTCTTCCTTTAACTTCTTTCTATTACGGAAATGTTGTCTGTTCAAGGTCAACTTCCCTAGCACATTAGCTGGATATCTAGGGTTTCATTTATGTAGTTATAGCTAGCCCAGATTGGAAAATGGAACGTGTTTACATTTGTGATATGGACTTGCAACCTCAATAATTAATGTTACTTACCACTAAGCAGTATAGAGCTTTGAATAATGACAAAGCTGTCGGGGTTATATGATAATTAATGTTACAAGAGTGAACGAGGAGACTTCATAGAAGTGTCGCATGAGAGGTAAAATAAAAATATAGATAGAGAGGGAAATTTGTAGCATGGTAAAGAGAATCCTCCAATGAACTTCGTTGCAGCACCTTATCCACCCACAGGTTAAGAGGTTAAAGGTGGGGGTCATTTATGATATGTCTCTTTGAATCATGACTCCTGTTTTTGGTTCCTAAGTCTCACTTTCCTACCCTTTATACTTCACTCAGCGTGCAATTAAACATGACTCAAACTTGGGGTTCGACCATAAGCTTATTCCATGTACATTTGATATCAAAATATTAAAAATAAAGTCATAATCAAACTAAAATGAACACTTTTACTATATTTTCTCTTTGACTTTTGATTTTTTTTTATGTATAGTTGACTGGCAGTTCTGCTTTATTTTAATCGATGTCGGTATTTGTATTTAAAGATATATGTATTGCCGTATAGTTTTTATTCGAATATGAGAAAAGAAATATATTTGTAAATATTAAGCTAATATAAAATGATTTGACCCTTTCTTCTAATCATATTATTTAAGGAATTAGTTAATTTAATCCAGCCAGGATAAACTAACTCATTTTCATTTCATATCTATTAATTCCATAACTCTTCCTTTGAATAATGCCATGTGAAGAACTCTATTTCCTTTTTTATTTTTGATGTAACACTAATCTTTTATTGGAAGTTGTGGATATAGTTTGATTAATTTTAGTTTTTTAGTTTTAGAATATTAATCTTAATTTAAAAGTCCAGTCAAAACTATTAGGTTAAGTTCTGTTATGCGTCTCATACTATGTGTGACTTGTAAATTTAATTCACATTCTCTAATATTTTTAATCTTTACGTTTTGTGAATTTTAAAATTTCAAAAGAGTGGAATTAGACTTCTTCCCTAGATATCTTGACCAAGTTCAAATCCTAGAGTTAACATTGTTAGGTGACCTGACGAGGACACCTATGGTTTTAAAAAATAGATAACAAAAATTAACCTATTATTTAAAAATTGAAAGTGAGAGCTATGAATTTATATGTAAACGGCCAAACTTACTGATCGCTGATGTTTGACATCAATTATACTTAACACAAACAACCTGTGGCATGTCATAGAGAAGGATGATTTTACTATTTTAATATAGTTTGAATGATTTAAACCCAAGACCTTATCGTTATCTGCTCCAACGGCTGTTTAATATTCCAAAATTGTACTTTGAATAATATTTATCTCTAGGGTGACGCTAGAGAAGAAAACGTGTGTGAGTTAAGCAGCTGACATCACCTACTTCTTATATAAGCTAAGCATTCACAAAATATAATTTTTTCATTCCGAATATTATACTACTAACATTTCATTTGCGGTTAATAACAGTTCTATCTTATTATGCAAAAATTAAATTAGATTCTTTTTTTCTACTTTTATATTTTTCTATTATTATATTAATTTAAGTGTGTAAAAAGTCTTCAAAATTTAAACAAAAAGTAATTAAGTTTCTATTTTTTAAACTCAATTGGGTACTTGCATTGTTAAATGCATAAAAATATCCTTTTACCATTAAAGTTAATTGCCCCTCAATTTTTTTCAATTAAAGTCACATTGTGTCACAATCACGATGTAACATATGGCAAAAAAGTAAAATAAAAATCAATAAAAGTTATACAAATTATTAAATTTTAATAAAAATTAGAAAAAATTATAAAATTTGTAAAACTTTATAAAAATCATAAAAATTATAAAATACATAAAAAATCCTTTAACCATTAACTTAAACCGTTAACGGTTAAAGTTAATGACTCAATTTTTCGATTAAAGACATATGTGTGCATAACACAAGACATGACATGTGGTGAAAAATAATAAAAAATAAAATCAATAAAATAATAGAAAAATTATAAAATTCTACTTTTAGTACCATAATTTTTATATATTTTTTACGGAATTTACATTTCTTTACATTTTATAATTTTCTTATAACTTTATAAAATTTTATAATTTTTTAAGATTTTTATAATTATTTTTACTATTTTTATATTTTTTCTAATTTTAATTTTTAATATATTATTTTTTAAAAATTTCTAATTTAATTATTTTTAAAATTTTTATATATTTTTCTGATTTTAATATTTTATATATTTTTATTAAAATTTATTCATTTTATAACTTTTATTGATTTTTATATTTTATCATATTTTAGCCACATATCACGCTATGATTGTGACACATGATTGCTTTAACAAAAATAAATTAGGGGTGATTCAATTGAGTGAAAAAAAAAGAAGAAGGGCTTAATTATTTTTTAAAAAAGTTTGAGGTCTTTTGATACATTGTAAAAGTTCAAGTACCCAAATGAGTGAAAAAAAGGGTTTAATTATTTTTTGAAAAAATTTTGAGAGTTTTTTACACCTTTAAGCCTATTATATTAATTAATTTCATGTTGCATTTTTATTTTGACTTAAGGGTAAAAATAGATTTTAGTAAAACAAAATAAAAATTCAATTAAGCTTGTAATGATAAACAACTAATCAATTAAGTCTTTTCTTTAATGATAATGGTAAATTGATCGATTTGAGCAATTTAATAATATATATACATTTAGTATGTTTCTAGATAAATAGTTGTTTAGGCTTATTTAAATCCGGACAACCATTTGCCCAAATTTATTTTAGATGAGTGTAAAACTATAAAAAATTATTAAATTAGTAAAAATAATAAAATATTTAACCATACAAAATTCAAAAAAAATTATAAAAATAATAAAATGTCCATCTAGAATAAACATTGACAAATGTTCATCCAGATTTAGATGATTAGAACATATGAATGTCTAGATTATTTTGAAGGTAAACTACACATTAGTCACTAAATTATGGGTAAATATTCATTTTGATCACTTAACTAAAAATGTTACAATTTGGTCTCTGAACTATTCGAAAGTTTTCATTTAAGTCACTTTAACTATTCAAAAGTTTTTATTTAAGTCATTAGATTAATTTTTTTAAAGAATTGCCAACGAGCTCCAAGCAATAATTCAGCGATCGGTACAGTGGATCAATACCCATCAATGAGTAAAAGAACATAAATTAGATCCAAGTCGATTTGGCGGTTAGTGTTGGAGATTGGATAAAAAAGTTGTTTGAATTTTAGTTCGCAGATTCGTGACGTGTCCAAAGTTGTTTCATGAAAAAAATGATTTGTAGAAGAAAAAAGAGAAAGTAAGCTTTCGATTAGTGCAAACAAAGCAAACAGAGAAAGCCATATAATATCATTTTTAACAGCACAGTGACTTGAATAAAAACTTTTGAACATCTCACTAAATTGTAACTTCTTTTAATTAAGTGACCAAAATCAAAATTTATCCATAGTTTAGTATGATGTAGTTTACCTATATTAGTGCAAAACTAAAAAAATTAATAATTATTAACAATATGTTTCCCTTCTAACTATTTATGGGAGAACTTCAATTCTAGCACAATCTTCTCAAATTGTTCTGTTGCTCGGAGCATTCTAGGATTCTGAGTATGCAGTACTTGGAAGATAATGGAGGGGAATGATAACAAATATCAAGGGTAGACTTTTTTAGCATTTTTAACAATCTCGTCAAATATAATTTAGCCCAGGTTGAACTCAACCATCTCAACCACCCTCCTCAATAGAACAACCACTCTTTTACTCATTGAATGTAACACCCCTAACCCATATCCATCTCCAGAACAGGGTTATAGAGCATTACCGGAGTTTACAAATTAATTTACAGACATTTCATTTCATTAAGCATTCATATTTAAAATCAATCAAAATCAAAACATTAATGAGCTAACGTTGGCCAATTTAACTCATACATGTCATTATAACCAGAATCAAAACATCCAAAATTACCGATAGAATTAATAGATAGTGTGATAAACATTCATACATCCATTCAATGCATTATTCCTCTTTTTTTTATCAAATATATCAATGATTCATCAATTTTCATACAATGAACATTCAAATCATATTCACATCAATAACATACATTTCAAGCATTTAAGAATACAATTCAAGTTACGAACTTACCAGACTAAATTGTAGAAATACCAAAATTGAGGACATTTTGGTAATTTTTATTTTCCTCAATTTCCACCCAATCATGATCTAAATTAATATTTCATTCAATTTATTAATTTAAATAATAAAACAATTCATTTCATGCAAGTTGGTCACTTTTTGACATTTTACCAATTTACCCTTAAAATATTACTTTTATTCAATTTAGTCATTGAACCTAAAACATGCAAATTGGCCATTTTAATGAAAACTCATGCTAGTTGAATAATCATTTATTTTATCCTCCTCCTCTCCATTCCACATCCTTAATGTATAATATGCTTATATGTAACATTATCTATAATTCCATCATTTATTTATATATTAATTCAAAGCTATCCACTTGAGTCATAGTCACAAAATTATTTATATCTTAAGATACAGAACTCCGAATTAAGACCGATAAATTCATATGAAACTAGACTCACATATATTCTTACCATAAAATTTTCAGAATTTTTGGTTTAGCCAATAAGTACATTTTATTCTTTAAAATTTCCACTGTTTCACTGTTTGACAGTTCCGACCCTTCTTCACTAAAAATTAATTATCTCTTTGTACATAATTTGGATGATGTTTCCATTTGTTTCTATTGAAAATATACTCATTCAGTATTTTAAAAATATAAATTTAAGCCTATAATTAATTTTATTCAATTTTGATGATTTTCCAAAGTCGAATAGGGAACCTCAATTCATTCGACATTGTCTCACAAAATTTATTATATCTCATGATTTACAATTCCATTACTTACACTGTTTTTCTATGAGAAACTAGACTTAATAAGTTTTAATTATATATTTTTTCATCCTCTAATTCGATTTACACAATTTATGGTGATTTTCAAAGTTAACCTCTGTTGCTGTCCAAAACTGTTTTAGTGCAAGATGTTGATTACTAAATTTATAACTCCTTTCTCTATAACATTTCCCATCATTTACACTTATTTCTCTTCACTAATATATCAAGAACATAAGATTTTATTTAAGAAAACTCTACTATAACATCATTTCCATACTTTTTCAACAATAACAAACTTAAAAATATATTGAAATCTTAATGTTCTTACCTTATGCTATTGATTTCAATCTTTAACTTGATTTTCTCTCTCCTCCAGCTTCTATTTCTTGAATCTAACTTGACATTCTAGCTCCCCATTGTCTCCTTATTATTTTTCTCTCTTGGAAGCTATGGAAATTCTTTTGATTTCTAGGTGAAAATAATGAATTTTTTGTGAAAGGACCAAATTGTAAAGAAAGCAAAAATTTCTTTCTTCTCTTCTCTTCTAACGTTGGTTGCATGGAAAGATGATGATTTTTTATCATCTTTCCTCCCTTTTATATTAATCATTTAATAATAAAAATAATACTAAAAATCTTAATAAAATATTAATTAAATAACATTTATCTAATTAATTAATTAAAAATATCACAAACATCATCGTTACCTTCTAGAATTCTCTCTCTCTATTTGACCATTTTGCCCTTTATAATCTTTTGAAATTTCATCCTTGAGTCGTCACTTAATTTGGTAAAATTACAATTTAGTCCCTCAAAATTCTTCACCTTTTCAAATTGGTCCTAATTCATCCATTTTCCTTAGTTTCTAGATTATTCCACCCTTAAATATTTACACTACTGGTCATTCAAATTTTTCATATTTACACTTTAACCCCTCAAATTTTGAGTATTTACTCTTGGGCAACAAAACTTTTCTCACTTTTGTAATTTAATCCTTTCTTGAATTAATATGTCATAATATACTTCCCAATGTTGACATAACTCAATATTACCCTTTGTATCACTTTATTTCCTTATTTTACTATATCAAGGATATTATCTTACTTTCTTATTTTAGTAATTTTCGGGGTATTACATTGAATCTCTCTACTGTTTGGAAGCCAGTTCCTAATGACAATTGCAAATAAAGCAGCATACATAGTGAAAAGAGAAAAGGCATAGAGATTACCTTTCTCGGGCCAAGTATGATGAACATTGTTGGTTACAACATTAATAGTTTTATCAATACTTTTATCGAGCTCCACCATATTTGACTAAAGCAGTTAATAATCTTCTTACTTTTAGTAGGGCCAAATTTATACCACTCACCACGTACAAAGACTTTTTTGTATAAATTGTTATCCTTGTCAAAGATACTCATGTATAGATTAGCATAAAATTTCAATACAATGTTTCTAACATAGGGCTTCATAAACCTTCTAGTGCCCCATAAGCCACTATTCTAAAGGATGACATCAATGCCATGATCTACAAAGTTGTTTTCTTATATGTTTTCCTCATCAATGAAGTGTTTTGAGATCATAAAGGTGTACCTTCAAGAACAAGCAACATCCTAGAACACTTTATTTCTAATTTCCATGATCCTTTCTTCTTATTTTCCTATTGCTTCCATAGCTTGAGATAGAAGTGTTGGAACCCTTGCTTCCATCATCCTTTTATTCCTCTAGGAAGCAATAAAGGGCGCATTAGAACACTTGGTCCTAGCTTTCATCATGGATAGCAGAAAGATGTTTTCTTCAGAATTCAAATCTGATTTGGATTCTATGGAAGAGTCATGAGGGCTATCATCAAAAGTCTTCCTTTTATTGCTGAGTTTGTGGAAGACAAAAGCCTTGCCTTTGTCTTTTTGGGATATAGCACAGTTGGCAAATTTCTTTACCACAACCAACTTGGTCCTCATCCTTTGTACTTGTGCAGAACCTGAGGAAGTGGGCACTTACCCTACAATCTCCATTTCAACATCTGAGGCTTTAGTCATAACTTCATCCACCTTGTTAGGAACAAAGTCTTCTCAGCAAACTCCTTATCCTTTTCTTCCTCAACCACTAGTTTTTGAATATTGCTTGTGAACCCTTCAGTCTCCATAGGACTATCCAAAGACGATAGCTCTGTAGTGGTGGCTACATTGACTAGAGTAGGGTCAACGATAGTGGTTTGATCACCTTAGCTAGTAGTGGCTTGAATGAGAGCTTCAATCCTCTAATCTTGGATGTCACAATGGTGGACAAAGCTAGTCATCTATCTCTGCCACAACATCTAAGGTTTCTTGTGACACAACTATGGTATCTTGGGTAATTATGTTTGCTTCATCTGTAACACCCCAAAACCCGACCTAGAAGTTTAGGCTAAATTTTGGAGGTCACATTGATTATCAAATAGATCGAGGAATTTTTTTCAAAACAAGTTACCCAAAATTTTAGTTACAAACACATGTTGCCAAACTCGAATAAACGTTTTAAAATACTCGAAAACATAGATTCGCAGTTTCTAAATTTCAGATCAAAATAAAATTTGTGAAAAAAACCCAAAACACGATTCATACCATAATTCTTATAAACGTTTACATTTCAAAGCTGTCCACCAAAGTAGCAATCGAAAAGATAACTTATTAACTAGTTTTTATAACATGACTTTTCGAGCCCTCCAGCGAGCCGAGTTCAGCTACAAAAATCGAGCGTACTTGAAAAAGGGAAACACTAAGGAGGGGTGAGCTACACGAGCTCAGCGTGAGTCTAAACCAAAGTAAAAAAATAAGTGACGAAACATTCATTTGATCATACAAATCGTGTTTACAGAATTCCAAACACACAAAACTTAACCACTAAAGATTAAGCAATTTAGCAAACACAAATCAGTACAACTACCCCAATGTTCAGACATACAACATGTAAACAGATGCAGATGATATGTAACAAGTCAGAATATAATAAACCCACCCATACAGCCAAACACATCTTCGTCCTCGTTCACAACCCCTAAGAGCTATATGATGCTCAGCCAACCATGCACACCCATAGGACCTCGAAAAGCCCATCCAACCCTACTCACTCAGAATGTGGACTAGGCCACTCAGATATTAATGTGCAACAAAGCTGCTATAAATGCAGTACTGTACAGTAAACCTCCGTATTGGTGTATTGCAGTTGAAACTGCCAGAACATAATAGAATACAGACTCTATTCTCTTCACAACCAACCCCAAAAATTAATTTATGCAAATGCATGTATGCAAACAATCTCCCAGAAACCACATACAAATAGTTATTCATTGGATACATAGAATCAAAAGTGTGCATAAACATTCAACCAGATTCAGAATCGTTAGTGTTTGAACACTTTTCCCAAAATATGTTAATGAGTAAACGTCTCTCACACATTTATCAAAAGTGGCAAGACTAGTCGTATTCCAAGTAATTGCAAATACACCCACAAATCTAAACTGGATACAGAGTACTACTCGAGAGTAGGATGCACAAATATTTAAAACTAGATAGTTCACAGCTTAGAGTAAAAAATTTGTGAAATCGGGCTACACGACCGTGTGGAAGTGCCTAGGCCGTGTGTGGGGCAAAATGGCCATGTGGAGACGACACACGCCCGTGTGCAAAGGCACACACCCATGTGAAATGAGACACACAGCCGTGTGATCGAAGTACAAGGTCGTATAACTCTCTGTTTGGTTGCTAATCTAGGTGCAGGGCAGACACAGCTATGTGAAGGTCTCACACGCCAGTGTGCCTACTAGACACGACCGTGTGTCCTAAAACACATGCTGTGTGGAATTTTTAATCCCCAAATTAGCCACACGCCGTGTGGTACCAAAATACCCAGACCCTAATTCCTAAACATACACGCCCGTGTGCTTAAGGACACGCCTGTGTAAAGATTGACTAATTTCTCCAATTCAGCCGCACGACCGTGTGGCAACAAATCTTTCCTGAGAACCCTAATTCTTAGGTGTACACGACCGTGTGAACTGCCTGTGTGGGGGCACACGCCCGTGTAGCCACTCATGTGGTCACGGAAGCACACCAAAACGACCTAAAAACCATGAATTTGCAACCACAAAAAAGTCTCTAATTACTACGGGTTCAAAAACACACCTTTAAACATATTTTCAAGCACCAAAACCCGACCAATTTGCGTCCTCAACATAATTCTGAAATCTGAATTGCACAAAAAATACCAATATCATCACCATACCAATCTAACACAAATGAATAACCTAAAATCGCTCTACGAAAATCCAAGAACACCACTTACCCCTGCTCGATCCCTTGAACTCTCCAAACAGCATAAACAAAAAGTAAAGATAAAAATTTAATGGCAGAGAAAACGTATAATTTTTAAATTCCGAAGAAAAGTAAAGAGAAGAAAAAGAAGAAAAAATAAAACTGATATGAGAAGGTGGGAGAGAAGCATAGAGAACATGAAAATAACTTTTGGGAAGGTTTTTCCAAAAATAATTTAAAAATAAATAAATAAGTATTTTTGGACTTAAAACAAAAACTAAATTAAAATCATCATCCCTAAATCAACCAAATAAGGACTCGAATCCAAGACCCCAAGCTAAACTAACACACAACCAACCACCAGACCAGTAGACCCATTCTGACATTGGAATGCGGAAACCAACCCAAGTGCATGTCCTACTCACTAAACCATACTAGAATCTCAAATTTTTAACCCCAAAAACTGGGGTGTTACAACTTACCCCTCCTTAAAGAAATTTCGTCCCCAAAATTTCCAACTAACAGAACAGTGGTGTAACACAAGCTACACCACTACGCTCCCGCTGCGCACTCTGATCCTAAAGCATTACCGTACAATATTTTAAAATCTCACACACAGATTCAAGAGCGGAACTTAAACTCAAGACCTTATACACACACCTAGAACACTTAACCACAGAAGTATATACATATTTGTAACACCACACACAACAATACCTGACTCAATGCCAACCAGGTCACTCTCTAATCTGATGATCTATGGACCCACATCAAAGACACGCTCCCACTTTTTTCCAACAACTACCCGGATGGCGCTTCTTATAGTGCTTGTAACAGCCTGAATTTAGGGCTAGTCAAAATAGTGGTTTTGGGACCACAAATTGGACGAGAAAAAATTTATTTTCATTATATTTTTATGGTCTAAAGTTTTACAAAATGATTTCGTGAAAATTTCATTCTAAAATTTTGACGTTTGGGCACTCAATTTAGTCAAAAGGAATAAATTGTAAAAAGTGAAAAAGTTGAGTTCTATATGTTAGAGGTGTCCAATTTTTATGAAATTTTAAATTGGAATCTTTATATGGTAATTAGACCATTAGTTAAGTTGGTGGACAAATATGGGTATGGTTAGGCATGTTTCCAAAGTTTTTCATTAAGGGCATTTTGGTCATTTAGTTATTAAAATGAATTAAAAACAAAATTAAAAGCCAATTTTTGTCCATCTTCAACCCCTAGGCCAAAAATTGCATGGAGAAACCATGGTTAGGGTTTTTCAAGCTTTCAAACTCGATTGTAAGTCCGTTCTATCCCCATTTTTAATTATTTTTACGTTTTTAAAATCCTCGTAACAAGATTTACCTATTTTTACCATTGTTTTGAACTAGGGTTTGTGTTTAAAAATTTACCCATGAATTATATGCATGTATTTTGATGTTTTATGGAAGAATATGAATGTTTTGCGTGTGATAAACAATTTGTACTAAGTAATTTTTGATGAAAATGCCTAAAAGGATTAATTTGTAAAAGTTATAAAATATGTCACAAGTGTGTGAATAAGTGTGTATTGTGGACTGCTATAGTTATGAAAATGGGTCCGCTAGGCCTAAAATGCAAGGAAATTGAATAAAAATTATTTTACGAGTCTAGGGGCAAAATCATAATTTTGTGAAACTTTAGGGGAAATAACGTAATTTTTCCAAAGTATGATTTTTGGACTGGAATGAATAGTGTGAAGGTTATATAAGTTAAATGTATTATTATAAATTAAGAAAGACGAGAAATTAAAATTGATCGATAAAAAGAAAAGTGAGAAAAAGTGAAAAATTCCCGAATGAACATTTGGAATAAAAAGGGATCCGAATGAAGTGACAGAAATGATCGCATGTGTGGCACAGATTGTGTGTAGGCCACTATGTAAAAGTGAAAGTGATGGTCACGTGTGTAGTACTATGTGCAGGCTACTACGTGTATCGGAATGATAGGTCGCATGTGTAGTACTATGTGCAGGCTACTATGCGTACTGGATAGTTTCGATCACGTGTGTAGTACTATGTGCAGGCTACTACGTGTATCTGATGGTAATGGTCGCATGTGTAGTACTATGTGCAAGATACTATGTGAACCAAACATCATTGATTAATAAGGTGGTTGCTATGTGCTGATTCCACTGGACATCATTGATTAATAAGGTGGTTGCTATGTGCTGAATCCACCGAGTATCTCTAATTATTCTGAAGTGCTCATCAGGAAATTGACTAAGTGTAATTGAATAATGAATATAGGTGTGGAATTGAACTGAATATCGACTTAGAAATGGAAAAGTGAATTTTGAATTGAATTGTGATTTAAAGTGAAAAAGTGAAATTATGAAAGAGTACATTTAGCAATAAAACAGTTTAGACAGCAACAGTTGTGTGACTTTGAAAAATCACCAAAAATGGTGGAGAATGAATTAGAGGCTAAATTATATATGAAATTGAATCTGAATGAGTCTATTTTCACATAAAAGAAACAGAGTAAGCAAAAGAGTTATATATTTTGATATATTTGAAGTTTAGTTATCTGAGTCGAATGAGTTGAATCCCTATTCGACTTTGTAAAATTGTCAAAATTGTAAAAAATAATTATGGGATAAAGTTTATATTTTTAGAATTCTTAATGGATCTATTTTCAAAAAAAAAAAAACAAAAAGAAACAATATCCAAATTCTGTACAATGAGATAATCAATTTTTAGTGAAGAGAGGTTAGAACTGTCGAGCAGTGAAACAGTGGAAACTTTAAAGAATAAATTGTACTATTTGAATAAACTAAAAATTATTAAAATTTTATGGTAATAATATATGTGAATATAGTTTTGGGGAAAATTTACGGATCTTAATTTAGAGTTCTGTAGCTCTAGGTAAAAATAATTTAGTGACTCTGACTCGAATAGACAGCTTTGAATATACATGTGAGTGAATAGTGAAATTGTAGTTAATGTTGTTTAAATGTGTTATACACATTAAGGATGTGGAATGGAGATGAGGAGGAGGAAAATCGGAACAACATTTGAATGATTTGTGTATAATTGGCCATATGCTTGATTATAATCGATAAACGATTGAAAAGAAATGATGTTTATAATTGTGCATTATTAGTTATAGTTAAAGTTCATGTGAGAAAATAAAGTTTCATAATATGTGTATGTGGTATACTTGGTATATGATTTGGTATGTAGCAATGTCAGAAATGGTTTATGAATTAACTCATATTGATAAGTTTGATACATAAATAAATGTGGTGCTTATTATGCTTATACTATATGTTTATTTGGCTAGCATGTTTGGTGTGTATGCTTAGGCTTTGGCCAAGTTGTTGCTGGATTACGCCACATTAAATTTATAAAATTATGCATTGAGATGGTAAATGTCTAGATGGAAATATGCTTGTGATCATAAAAGGGTGGTAAGGTTTAAAGTTTGTAATCTTTATTAAAATGGTTTATCATGTGGTTAGTCTTAAAAAAGACTAGCTTGCGACTATGGTTGAGAGTAATGTTTATATCTTGTGTGATATGCATAGGAAACGGGAGTGGAAAGGAAATGAAATACTATGTTCATGCTTGAAGTGTAAAATGATGCAAAAAGGGGACGTTAAGTTAAACGATAAATATGTATTAGTATTGAACTTAATGAAATTGAATTGTACGTGAATTAAAGGGAAATTGCAAATGATATGATTTGAATTAAGTGAATTATTGTGGTATTGAAATGTATATTGGATTGAGAAATTGAATTGAATCGTGAACATGAGAATCGTGAATTAAATGACATGAGTATGTATTGGGTCGTAGAAGCCCTGTTTGTTACAAATATAGTATTTTGAAGTTATAACGTGAAGATTTATAAAAGCATGTTAAAAATTTGAAGAGTTTAAATTTGAATAAAATTTTATAACTCGGTTTAACATGTTTATAAGTGTATGTGTTTTGGTAATGCCTCGTACCCTATTCCGGCGTCGAATACGGGTAAGGGGTGTTATAATGTGACATCGCCAGATTCGGTCATAACGTTTAGACCAGATTTGGGGTCTTACAGTGCTCACAAAGAGAGATGCTCGCACCACCACCAGCACCCTTTATACTACTGTTATTGTCTCTCAATTGTGACTTTACACACTTCGTAGATTGAGGCTCCATCCTCGAAGGACTGTGATCCCTCTTCTTCCCACAATCTACGCACCTACCTTGAAACATTTCTCTAGATTTCTCTAACCTAGCCTCAAACACTTTCTCCAACACCTCCCTCACTACATGAGTCAATGCCTCAGTACCAAGCTCCGGATTATCGCTACCCAAAGTTGGCAGAATCGCATTAACTTTCGATTCTAGAACAATCACACGTCTGTAGAAATTAACGACTCCTCGAGAGTCTCACCAAACTAATCCTCGCGATCTCCCTTACCTTTAGAATCCATACCGGTCTTCAAACTAATTTAAAGTAATCTACATTTCACAAACAACCATATCATAAATATTTATTGGGTCAGTTCTAATCTTACAGTTACGAATTTCCATCCGGACCACCACCGGAGTTTCAGACATTTTACTTTCACAAAAACCTATTCCAATTCAAAACACTGTGGTATAGTTCTCCAAATTTTTTTTTAAAATCAAACACTCGCGTACACGATTATGTAAAAACAGAGGCCGAGTTTTTGAAAACCTGGCCCTAATACCACTTAATCTAACACCTCAAAAACTGGCCTAGAAGTTTAGGCTGAATTCTAGAGCTCACATTGATCACCGAACTGATCGAAGAATTTTTTTCAAAATGAGTTACCCAAACTTTTAGTTACAAACACATTTTGCCAAACTCGAATAAATGTTTTAAAATACTCGAAAACATAGATTCGCAGTTTCTAAATTTTAGATCAAAATAAAATTTGTGTAAAAAAACCTAAAACACGATTCATACCACAAGTCTTATAAACGTTTACATTTCAAAGCTGTCCACCAAAGTAGCAAACGAAAAGATGACTTATTAACTAGTTTTTATAACAAGACTCTCCGAGACCTCCGGCGAGTCGAGTCCAGCTACAGAAATCGAGCGTACCTAAAAAAAGGGAAACACTAAGGGGGTGAGCTACATGAGCTCAGTATGAGTCCAAACCGAAGTAAAAAGAAAGTGACTAAAGGTCAAATCAAAGTACGATCAGATATACGAAACATTTATTTGATCATACAAATCGAGTTTACAGAATTCTAAACACAAACAAAACTTAACCACTAAAGATTAAGCAATTTAGCGAACACAAATTTGTACAAGTACCCCAATGTTCAGACATACAACATGTAAACAGATACAAATGGTATGTGACATGTCAAAAAATAATAAACCCACCCGTCCAGCCAAACACCTCTTCGTCCCCCGTTCACACCCCATAAGAGCTATATGATGCTCAGCTAACCATGCACACCTCATAGGACCTTGAAAAGCCCATCCAACCCTACACACTCAGAATGTGAACTAAGCCACTCAGATATTAATATACAGCAAAGCTGACATATATGCAGTACTGTACGGTAAATTACCGTATTGATGTATTGCAGTTGAAACTGCCAGAACAAAATAGAATACAGACTCCCTTCTTTTCACAAACAACCCCAAAAATTAATTTTTGCAAATGCATGTATGCAAACAATCTCCCAGAAACCACATACAAATAGTTATTCATCGGATAGACGAAATCAAAAGTTCCCATAAACATTCATCCAGATTCAAAATTGTTAGTGTTTGAACACTTTTCCGCAAAATACGTTAATGAGTAAACGTCCCTCACACATTTATCAAAAGTGGCAAGACTAGTCGTATTCCCAGTAATTGCAAATAAACCCACAAATCTAAAATGGATACAGAGTACTACTCGAGAGTGGGATGCACAAATATTTAAAACTAGATAGTTCACAGCTAAAAGTAACAAATTTGCGTAACCGAGCCACACAGTCGTATCCTCGGTCGTGTGGAAGTACCTAGGCCGTGTGTGGGTTAAAAAGCCCATGTGGAGACGAAACATGCCCTTGTCTAAAGGCACACACTCGTGTGAAATGAGCCATACGGCCGTGTGACCTAAGGACATGGCTGTGTGAACAAGTCGTGTAACTCTCTGTTCGATTGCTAATCTAGGTGCAGGATAGACATGACTGTGTCTCCCAAAACACACGCCGTGTGGAATCTCCTATCCCTAAATTAACAACACAACCGTGTGGCACCAAAACACGCAAACCCTAATTCCCAAACGCACATGCCCGTGTGCCAAAAACATGGTCGTGTGATGATCGACTAATTTCCCCAATTCAGCTGCACAACAGTGTAGCACCAAATCTTGCCCGAAAACCTTAATTCCTAAGTGTACAAGGCCGTGTGAACAACCTGTATGGGGGAACACGCCCGTGTGGTCACGAAACCAAATCGAAATGAGCAAGAAACCATGAATTTTTAGCCAAAAAGAAGTTTCTAATTAGTACGGCTTCAGAAACACACCTTTAAATGGATTCTCAAGCACCAAAATTCGACCAATTTGCCTCTTCAACACAATTCTAAAATCTCAATTACACAAAAAACTACCAATATCATCACCATACCAATCTAACACAAATGAATAACCTAAAATCGCTCTACCAAAAACCAAGAACATTATTTACCTCCGTTCGATCCCTTGAACTCTCCAAACACCATCAACGAAAATTAAAGAGAAGAATTTAATGGCAGAGAAAACGTATAATTTTTAAATCCCAAAGAAAAATAAAGAGAAGAAAAATAAGAAAAAATAAAACTGATATGAGAAGGTGGGAGAGAAGCATAGAGAATGTGAAAATGACTTTTGGGAAGTTTTTTCCAAAAATAATTTAAAATAAAAATAAATAAGTATTTTTGGACTTAAAACAAAAACTAAATTAAAATCATCATCCCCAAATCATACAAATGAGGACTCGAACCCGAGACCCCAAGCTAAACTAACACACAACCAACCACCAGGCCATCAAGCCCATTCTGACACTAGAATGCGAAAACCACCCCAAGTGCGCGTCCTACTTGTCGAAACCATTTTTAAAAAAAAAACAAAAATTAGTTGTCGATTAAAATTGGAGTCGCCACCAATCTTTTATTGAGGTGTGATTGGATCACCTAAAAACGTTTTTGGTCTATGAGTTTTAGAAAAATAGATCTGGGAGTTAGTTATGTACGATGAAGGATTAGCACCCTCGTAATGCCCAAAAATTGGTACCGAATTGATTAATTAATGTCTTAAGTGTCGAAAGTTGAAAATTTAAGAGGAAATTTAAAATATGATCCCTTTTTATTAATGCTTATTTTTTATTTAAAAAAACTTGAATAAATCGAAACAAATATTAAAGACTCTCTCGTCTCGAGATAACAAAATGTCATATCCCGTTAGGACACGACACATTTAAACTTTGAGGACAAGCTTGCCTTTAATTTTTAAAATTCATGCAGTGAAAAAAGGATATTCAATTATTTAAGTCAAATGAAGAAATCGAAGCCCAATGCGTTAGGGCACAATTTCTCAAAATCTCAAACATTAAATATTGCCTTTATTATTTTTAGAAAAAAAATCCTCATCTCGAGAAAATAACATGTCATATCCAATGCGTTAGGACACAACGTATCGAATTCCCGAGAATGAGTTTTTTATTTATATATTCTCGATTATTTAGACTCACCAAATAAAATTGGAACCCAATACGTTAGGGCTCAATCCTCTTGAAGATCCCAAATACTGAGTATTGCGTTATTTTGAAAACCTTTGAGCAAAAATAGTTTTAATGCTTTGATGCAACCAAATATATTTTCTTTTTTAAAAAAATGATAAAATGTTAATGTACAACATAAAACACATACTTTAATTTAAATTATATATGTATATGTATTTACAAAGTATATATATATAAATATGATATATAAGTAAATTTTGAAAATATGTATATGCGTATGTTAAAAAATATATAAGTATACATATATATAAAAAAATGAATGAAATATATATTTATAATATTTTTTAATAAGCATATACATATATAATATAGAAGATGCGTGTATTGCTTTGTAAAAAGAAAATGGGGTAGATTCGCAATAAATTAAAAGACAGGACTAACTTGAATGCGCGAACAACAATGGAGGACTAAAAGGGAAATTAATCCCGCCCTCCAAAACGCTGTGCAACGACGGACCAAATTGAAACTTAAATGAAATATGCGGCTAAATTTAAAAAAAAAACAAAATGGGTTTGATTGAAGCGCGTCGCAAAAAGAAGGGTCTAATTGCGCAAATTTCCCCTTTATACCAGAACGCGCAGACCCTGCTTGTGGGTCGGGTTGACGCGCGGATCTGACCCCCCTTAAACGGCGCCGTTTTGCTAACGTGATTTAAAACAGTTTTTTTCTTAAAAAAACATGTTTGCAGCAGTAAGAAGAAAAAAAAATAAAAAAAATAAGAACTCTCTGCTAGGGTTTTTCAACCCCAGCTCTTAATGCCGCCGTTCTCAGGCGAGCCAATCCTCAGCGCTCCGTCAAGCTCCGATCTGAGCAAGGCGAACGAAGTTTCGACGCGAATCCTCGAAGGTATTACCCCTCTCCTCTTTTATATTATTATTTTACAAAATAAGAAAAAAATCGACAAGAGTAGGAAAAAAAATAAAAATAGAGAACGCGATTCACCTTTAAACTTTGATTCTTTTTCTCTCTTATTTTAGTATCTGTCCTCGTTCTCTTTTTATTTACAAATTTGAATCAGCCTTATGTAACCGAAATTATTAAAAAAAAAACAATCAAGTCTAAAAAAAAAACCAATCAAGTCTATATCTTTGCTATTTGCTATTTTTGCAATTTCTTTGCGTCTGTTTTGCCATTTATTGCGCAGGTTAGCTGGAGGCAAGGCGCACGTGGTGGAGGCCGATGTGTGTTCGGAGAGGAGCCTGGCTTGGCTGCGGCGCAAATTGTTCCAGAAACCTTAGGGGTTTCTGGATGCTTAAGAAAATGGGCCACTTCGAGTTGGGCTAGGGTTTGGGTCTGTAATTGGTTATTAGGCCCCGGGTTTAGTTGAGTTATAAATGGATTAACAGTTTGTAAATGGACTGGACACTTATTTGGTTTTATTTATTTTTTTGATGGGCCCGGGCTAAAATTGGGTATTACACTACTCACTGACCCATACTAGAATCTCAAACTTTTAACCCCAAAAACCGTGGTGTTACATCATCAACCTTTTTTAAAAAGGTTGGAACAAGAGATTCAGCAAGGAGAATGGAAGCATGAAACTTTGGTATGTCCTGTGTAACAACCATTTTTTAGTAGTACCAAAAACGACAATTTTGGAACCTTGTATTCTAATAAATGAGTTACTAAATATTGTTTAATAATGTTTACAGGTCTTTTATATGGTTATATTGTGTAATGATCTGATAAATTTTGCAGTTAAAGTACAAGTGGCTTGACCCTAAAGTTAGTGGTTTTTGGAATTCCTGAATGGCTTGTACTTTAAGGTCAAGCCAGTTGTACTTTAACTGCCGAACCTGAATAATAAGATGCTACACACAAAATCAAGACAATTACATACAATTTATGTAAGTACCATATAATAAATTGAAGTCTACAAGGGCTTAACTGTGAATTCAGGCATGAAATATGATCAAATTGTAAAATTTCAAAATTTTAAAGTTGGTATCGATAATTTATACTTGGGTATCAATACTGTATCGATACCAAATCATGATTTTGTTTGTTTTAAAATTGTTCATACGGCCAAGTATCGATACCAAATGCTAAAACATCGATACTTCAGCTTAGAAATGGTAAAATCCTATCTTTAAAATGTTTATTTCATGCCAAAATAACCTAACTCAAATGATACCCATTGGATACAATTGTATACATAAAATCATCAATTAAGTACATGCCTAATCATATCCAACATAATCACATACTTACCATTTCACATCTATTCAAAGTTATAAACTAACTTACATGTTAAACCAATTCAATATCATCTAACATTAAAAAAATATCACTTTAGCAATCATCCTAAGTGCCTAACCAATATGCTACAATTGACACCTTAATCAACAATTTAAAACCAACAAAAAGGCCAAATACATACCAATCCAATAAACCTTCCATGCCATTTTCATTATCACCTAACCAAGCATAAATTGGCCATTCAATACAAGATAAAAAATACCAATCAACTTCCTCACCTAACATAATATCAAATCAACCTTTATACCATGAATCACATAAACCAAATTACTTTCGCAAGACATTAGTAACATGGCCTTTCTCATCACATACATAAACATTCTATACATAACCTCCAAATACCAAAAAAATACAAAATGATAATTATAACCATAAGACATCTTAGGTACATGTCAAGGCCAAAATGAACACACCACCAACACTTGAGTTTGGGATTGCCGCTAGATGTTGAGTTAATGATTGAATCGTAAGGTACCTAACCTGTGCACTGAAAACAAAATTGTACGTTGAGTATAACTTAGTGTTATTTCTATAATCCATACACTATAACATAACATAAGACAATTGAGTAGCATGATGTTATGCAATTTAATATGTCATCTAACCATTTCTCCTATTATTGGATCAAAACAATTATAACTTAGCAATATCTAAGCATGACCATCATCTTCACATATCATTTGATATTTAAAATTTATAAGATGACACCTTTCATTTCAAATTTCAACTTCATGTAGATAATGAACATGTCTAACATTGTATCAACATATACCACAAATAAAGATTCCTTTTCACATATCACTTCCATTTACTAACCATTTGTCATTTCAATATCAATTTCACATCTATTCAATTTAGTCCACATGAACATAATCAATTCAAATCAATCTAGTATATCTCACAATCAGAAAGTGTCTTACCTTATGTTCTTACCATGCATAAACAGTTCAATATGCACCAATTTACAAGTAGTTCAGGTTATAGAAACACAAACCGTAAACTCTGAGCTATTTGTTGATGACTTTATCTTTTCCTTTCCATTTTGAGGAATCTGGGTCTACGTTAGCTACAGAATAACATAAATATACCAAATCATTAATACACAATCATTTTCACATTCAATTGCTAATTTTTGTGACTTTTTCATTTTATTCAATTTAGTCCTTAAAATCGAGACTAACATAACTTTCAAATTAAGCCTTCAATTTTTATTTCAATTTCATTTTGGGCCTAACTTAACTTCTTATTTTTTATTTCTACAACAAATTTTGCAATTTGTACAATTTAATCCCTATTGTAAAAATCATCAATTAACTTTACAATTTAGTCTTTTTTTCAACTTCAAACTTAAAATCTATCAAAATATCACCAAAAGCTTCAACTATCTAACAATGGTAACATTCACAATCTTTGACAATACCAAAAAATATGACATGGATCAGCTAGACTGAGTTATCGGGATTGCGAAAACATAAAAATTACAAGAAAATGACTAAATTGAACTAACCAATTGAAGGTTAAAACTTTATGAACCGTAAGCCATTGCCTTCTTTTCTTCTTCTTATTTTTGAAAATTTGTGGATGAAAAGAGATAAATGTTTTCTCTTTCATTCTACCAAGCCAATTTATCTTTTCTTATGTTAATATTAATTTATTTTATAACTTAATTAACTAATGTTTTAATATATAAAACAAACATAATTTATTTCCCCAACCAACCACCATATATACTAAGGGTGTATTTACTATATAAATTCCTTACACTAAGTTCTAGTTATAATTCCTTAGCAACTTGTACTTTTAGCAATTATGCGTTTTAGTCTCTATACTTAAATTAAGCACTAATTAAATGAAATTACCTAACTGAAATTTAATTCACTTTTAATATAATTAGTAAACATTTAATAAAAATATTTACCGGTCCGGTTTACGAAAATGGGATTATGAAACCACACTTTTTGACACCACTAACTTTCGAGTCATTACATTGTAGGTGAATTGTGTATTTATATTTATTTATATTGTTGGAAACTTGAAAAGTAATAAACTAATACTAAGGTGAGAAAAGACCTAATTTAAAATTGTTGAATACTTGTGAAACATGATTCATATGGATTCTGAATGAAGGTAACTAGTTTACAACATGTGTATTAAGAACATGGAAGTGCCCCTGATTTATAAATGTTATGAATCCTATTTAAACGCCAGTTTGAATGTAGTAAACAATTAGGATACTATTGGCATAACATTAGGGTTAGAATGTGCGTTTGTACGGGTTTGCACTTTGGTGCTTATACTTTGCACTTTGGTGCCCCTGTTTGCACTTTGATGCTCTTTGGTGTGGTTTAGTTACCCGAGTATCCGAATTATTTTGCTATAGTTCATCGGGCTAACTATTAAAAGAAATTATATTGATTGACTTCTTGAGTTGCTTGGAAATGATATGTTTGTACGACTATTGAAATGTTAGATGATGAAATTGAATGAATGATGTGTATGTGTTTAAAAGCTGTTTTGAAATTATATCAAAATGACTGGAAAGTTTATAGTTTATATGTATGAAATTCTCGCTTTGTAAATGAGACATGTGGTGATAGGGCTATATGTTTAAAAGAAAAGATATCTGATTGTGTATGTGATGAGTTGAGAAGAATGTGTTTATGAATGGATATGATCAATTGATTAACTTGATTCATAGGTTTTATCATTTTAACTAAATGATACAGTCATGCATCGTATTGAATGGATTTAGGAAGAATATATGATTTGATTCACTTAAATGTCTTGATAGGAAAGTGACTTAAACTAGTTAATTATATTCACTTAAATGTGAATATAAGGTAAGTCTATTTTTTATGTACCTATGAACTTACTAAGCGTGTTAATGCTTACCTCGTTTTATTTTCCTGTCTTCTGTAGTTTCATCTTTGCAGAACTTGGCTATCAGATCACTTCTAGGGTTCACACTATCCAACGTCACTTTTGGTAGTCTTTTGTTCATCTAGGCTCGGTTATAAGTGGCATGTAATATGTAATATATATATTTTTGATGTTGAGCTTGTAAAATTTCAATTTTGGTAAGTTTATATGGTATTGTATGAAAGTGAGGTTGATGATGTTGATTTTGGTATGTTGAATATTACTTTTGCATATATGAATTGTGCATGTTTGAGCAAACATTGAAGTTGGTTAATGAGTGCATTATGGGTCTTTGTGTATGATTGAGCTAAATTATGCATTAGGTGCCTTTTCCAACACACACGATTTGACACATGACCGTGTGACACACGCGGGTTAGTGACACGACCGTGTGCTCTATTATATTTGGATCGCATGTTCTCCACATGGTCATAGTTTGTTACACAGCCTAACTACACAGTCGTGTGACTTTTTTCCATACGGGCTCAATCTCTCACACCACCTGGCCATACATCCATGTGACCCCTGTTTGCTTAAATTTCTATGTATTTTGTTAAGTTTACATTAAGTTCCTATTTGTTTACGGGATGGCTTTAGAGCTTTCTTAAGCTCATTTAGGACTCAAGTTGATGTATAAATCATAGCATACTTGAATTATGAATGTTTTAATGATTGTTTTGATTGCTAAATGTTGAATTTACATGTATTTGTTCTGTTATCTTCTGTAGCATCCTGTAGCTTGGGTTCGGTGACCGAACTGGGTATGGGGTGTTACATCCTGGGTTAGCTCTATGATATGTTGTAATTTGATACGTCAAATTAAGCTCTCCAATACACTTGAGGAGCATATTCTTAAGGAATTTAGGTGTCTTTTATATATTTTTATTGGTTTTCATATTTAAGCATTAATAAATGTTTTTTCTTAGTTTACACTCTTTTGAAACCCAAATTGGCCAAACGGTGCCATGGGGGATCTAACGATGTGATTGAGATGGTGTAGGGAGATGATAATAGCTCAAACTCGAAAAGATCGTAATTCGAAGTGGGTATCGTGAAACCGCGAAGTGGGTATTGTGATATCGAGAAGCCAAGACCCCTAATTTAGCTATTATCTTGGGTATCCTGTCACCGAAGCCTAGGTGTCACGATACCACTGCTTGATAGGAAGAAAATTTACTATAGGGGTTGTTTTTGTCACTAAGAAGTCTCAAAAGACAACGTTTAAGGGCATTTTGGTAAAAAAATTTGGATTGTAATCAGATGTTAACAACCACTTCTGGTTGAGAACTATAGAGGTTGTTTATATTTACTTTTCTTACATCTTTTTAGCTTTCTAGTTATCTTTTTCTTCATTTTCCTACAGTTTAGTTTTAACTTTTCTGGTTTTTAATTGGGAGTTAGTTAGTTTTTACTATAGCTTTGTCTTAATTGCTATTTAGTACTCAATTTTTTTTTGTATTTTCAGTTTAATCCGTTGTAATTAATATAGTCATTAACAAGCTAAGTGCTGGTAGAAGTGACTAGAAAAGTTGGCAATTCTCTAAGCACTATGACACAAATAATAAAAACAGGGAACATAAACATTATTTACGCAGTTCAACTTCCCTACATTTGTGGAGCCTAGATTAGTGAGAAGTATTCACTATTTTCAAAACGTACAACAAGTGAACCTAAATCTATCACACCCCAATGAAAATTTCCTCACTTTTGTACCTTTGAAAGCTAGTATCGTCACTACTAAATTCACCCCTATGAACTTAACTTGTAAAACCACAGCAAAAAGGTTTTACAATCAAAACAAACTCTCACAAATAATATTCCTCACATGAACAAATTAACTACTCTCAAAATTAGTATATCAACCTATACAAGTCTCTCAATTATGTAGAATTTTTTGAGACTTACTAACATAATGAAGATGTATTACAATCCCTATTAAATAGTAACTAAATTAGCTGGATACAATATAGTAATAACAAACAGGGTAAACAACGAATGCCAGCAGCTAAATCTTCAACATTCCAATCCGATCCAACTTCCTTGATCCAATAGATTAGATAGACATGATCCAATCCTTTAAATATTTCCAAAATGATATGATCTTTATTGATAAGCTAATTACAATCCATAATATTAGTACTGCCCAAAAATCCGGTTCAATATATTGCTGATCACCAAAATATGGAAACAAGCCAGTCCATCGTAGTTGGTCACGAAGTGAGCATTCCCTCAAGCATACCTCAGTAATTCCATATTTTTCAAATATATATACGTTTAATCATTTTAATTTACTTTTTGACTTAAAATGAAGTCATAATTTATTTATTTTAATCGGGTCGATGAAGCCATAATTTCTTAATTTAGTATAAGTTAAAATATAACATACCACCTTCAATAATAATAAGATTTTTGTAGATTTTTTATTATATTGAGCCAAAATGATAATCAATCTTTACTAATTAAACTAATTAAATTAAACGTGACTCAAAACAAAATTTATATAAATAAAGTTGACATAGGAAAATTTCATAAAATAAACAATTTTTTACAATTATAATTTTTTTATAGTTTTGCACTAATCCAAAATGAGATTCGACATTTATATTTATATGTTCTGATTCATCTAAATTTGAAAATTTATTTGTGTAGATTTATTTTGGATGTGTATTTCATTAATTTTATAATTAATTTTATAAATTATAAATATATATTTTATTTTTTGAATTTTATATACTTGAACTTTTTAATACTATTTTTATAATATTTAGTAATTTTAAATTTTTTATAGTTTTGCTCTTACCTATAATGAATTTGGACAAATTATCGTCGATTTAAATGAACTGAACAATCATTTGTTCAATTCATTTTAAATGTATATGTATTATTAATTTTAAAATATTTTTACAAATTTATTTTTTATAGGTTTTTTCATGTTAGTGTCGTTGCCATGTCATTGTCATTAATGATCAAACCAATCAATTGACGTTTTCCATTAATGAAGAAGCCTAGTTTAGGGTTCACTAAGATGAAAATTTTAAAGACTTAATTGAATTTTAAATTTTTCTATAAAAGCTTTTTCTTTCCTTGAACTTTTATTTTTTATTTAAATTAATTTTTAAAATATCTGTCTAAGTTAAATTTTACCACTAAATAAATGTTAAATGTAATGTTTTCAAATTTCAATAGCTAATTTTTTTGTTAAAATTTGCTATTAGTCTTAGTCTTTGTACTTTACGAAAATTATAGATTTAGTCCTTGTAATTTAATTTGGTTATTACTAGTCTCTAAACTTTTCAAAATTTAAAATTTCAGTTCTCACTAAATGATAACTGTTAAATTCATTAGGTTAAGTTTTATTATTTCCAAAATCGATCGTCAAACATATTATCACATGTGTAATGTCATGTTAGCTTGTTATTTTACATATTAGTCACTAAAAATTCAATTAATGGATTAATGACTATTATTTGTGCCAATTCTAGAATTTTAAAATTTGTGACTTAAAATGATCTAATTGAAAATATGGACTAAACCTACAACTATATATATAATACATGACTAGTAATTGAATCTAACCAAACAAATTTAATAGTTATTGTTTGGGTTAGGGCTAAAATTTCAAAATTCAAAACTTAGAAAGTGTTGGGGATCAACTAGTATAAACAATGAATAAGAACGAAAAATAGAAAAAGAAAATTGGACACACAAATATTTATATGAAAAACTCCTCTGCAGAGGATAAAAACCACTAACAACGGAAACTTCATTAAAACGGAAAAAATCGAAAAGGGGAGTATAAGATGGAGAAACAAATAAACCTTGAGCCCAAAATAGAAATATTCCTCGAAATTCCCACAAACTCTCTCTTAATTTGTTGTTATTCTAAATTATCTAGGGTTGCTAAGAGGCCTATTTATAGGCTGAATTTTGTGTACAAATATTACTAAAACATCCCTAAAATAATCAGAGTTAGACTGGGAAAATATAATAGAGACTCAGTTGAGTGGGGAACACGTCGCCATATCGTGAAGCCACTATAGGCTCGTCGAGACGTCCATCATCGCGTCATTGAGACGTGGCGTTACTTCTCGTCGAGCATTGTATTCACGTCATTGGTACGACGACTCTTCCTCGTCATGATGTTATCTCTGTTTCGTTTGAAATGCGAGGCACTAGGATGATAGAAATGTGCAAGTGTACACAATCGCAAGAAGTAATAAAGTGACAAGTAAATGTCAAGTTATTGTACCCACAGGGGCTATGAAATGACTTATTTATGAATGCAATTAAAAAAACTTTGGTGAAGAAAATATTTTGATTTTGAAGAAGTGATTAAAAACAAAAATTTAACTAAGAAAAGTAAAAATAAAAGTTCCAATGAATGATTTCAAAAGAAGATCTTAATCAAGATGACATAATTGTGTTAGATTAATTACATTTCTTAACTTAACATTACTAAAACAATGTTCATGTTGTTACGAATAAATTTACGGCAACTTGGTAATTAGTTAACTATAGCACATACAAACTTACTAAATGAACTAATCTCTTGAACATATCACCATATCAATTCAAACAATTAATCAATTTAAATAAGCAAGTAACAATATATTCCTACATTAAAATAGTTTAATCACAATAATCTTGCAAGTTATGTAAGGCTAATGTACCGTTTAATACCATTGCTTATTTAACCCTTAGCTACCTAACATAATCATGGTTTTACTTAATCAAACAATTTACCAAGAGCTATAACAACACAAACATAATTTTAATAACTTAAGTGGACGAAATGCAATCAACCTAACATGAATTAAATTTAAGCCATGTTAAATTTAGAATAACAATAAAACAAATATTCGTAGACATATTCATAACAAAAACAATAAAAAATAAAGGATAGTGAACTAGAATCAAATCCGGTGTTTCTCTAAAGCTTGACTAGTTTGCTCCGCTCCTCCTTCTCCGCTTGTTCTTGTTAAACCGAGGCTTCTACAAGCACTTAAATGCTGCTACCAATTGTGATTGAAGGGCTCTTTTCCAAGAGGGGAAATCAACAACGGAATGGAAGGGAAAAATGGAAAACAAAGGAAGGGTTGGAAGAGAGAAAATAATGGAGAAGTGAAGAATGAAAGGTGTGAGAGGTGTGTTCCAAATGAGCAGCCAATGGGGGTATTTATAGGTTGGATAGGCTACTAAAAATAGAAAAAATCAGCAGCCATTAACCCCCCATGACCGGCCACACATGTGGCAAGTTTGAAGCTTTCAAACTTGCTAAATTTAGCGAGGGCCAAATCTTTACAAGCAGAGAAAGTGGAGAGGTTTGAATGCAATTTCAAGAAAAATTTAAGGGCTGATTTGCGAGCAAAATAATCAGATAATTTGAGCTGATTGGGTCAGTATGTTGGACAGTTCTAGGCAGCCCATTTGCTCGGTTGGATCGGTCTTCTCGATTCAGCACAATTGGGTCTTCTTTCGTAATTTAATTAATAATAATTATTTAACCCAAAATAAATTGAATTAAAATTAAAATTAATTATATTATGAATTAATATTCATAATTTGGACCATCTTAGGCTAAAAAATTAATTCACCTCGATGCTTCAAAAATCGCTCTCTAGTTTTGTGCTTCTAGTAGTGTCTGTCGAGCCAACTTTCACCCTTTGTGGAAATCTATTGAAAATAAATCAAAATTTATCAAAATTAATTATAAAATTAATTAAAATTAAATATATTAATAATTTAATTTCAATTCAATTATTTTATAATTATTATATATTTTTCGACAAGAATTACACCGAAACTACATGAATTTGAGTTAAAAATGGCATGAAAAAGTCTATATATTTTGGTGTTTCCAGACACACTTCATCTCCAAATTTTTGAATTAAAAATATCCACCTTGACTCTTATTTTTGAAAAAATTTCTTTTCCAAGCCCCGACTGGGGCCTAACTCGATCTCTATCAAATGCTTACCAAGTCCAAACAATGCATAAACTTGGAAATTGGAAGACTTTTCGTCATTATCTCTGCTGGATTGTTCTCTGTGCCAATTTTGAGAATATGAAGATCTCCTTGAGTGATCACCTCTCGAACAAAGTGGTATCGAATATCTACATGCTTTGTTCTTTCGTGATGCATCTAATCCTTCATGAGATGTATGGCACTTTGACTATCACAATATATGAAAATTTTGTCGTTTTTATCAACCAGCTCCCCGAATAGACCTCTCAACAAAATTGCTTCTTTTACAACCTCTATGACAGCCATATATTCAGCTTCGATAGTCGATAAAGCCATAGTGGCTTGAAGGGTGGCTTTCCAACAAATTTGTCTCTTTCCGAAGGTGAACAAATAACCTATGGGAGATATTTTTTGTTTAAGTCTCCACTATAATCTGAATCTACATAGCTGACTAGACCCTCTAAACATCTTACGAATTCCAAACAAGTACTGGAAGTCCCTCTTAAATATATTAGAATCCACTTAACAGCTTGCCAATGTAATTTATCGGGTTTGGCCATATATCTACTTAATACACTAATAACATGTGAAATATCGGGACGAGTACAAACCATTTCATACATTAGGCTTCTGGCTGCATTAGAATAGGGAACTAAGGACATGTTCTTTTATTCGTCTTCAGTTTATGGTGAACCTGAGGTCAAAAGTCTGAAGTGGGTAGCTAAGGGAGTACTAACTAGTTTAGAATCTTGCATTCCAAGCCGCTCGAGAATCCTTTCCATGTATTACTATTGTGATAGAAATAGCTTTCCAGAGTGCCGGTCTCTCAAATTTTACATCCCTAAAATCTTCTTGGATGTAACAAGATCCTTCATCTCTAAATTAAAGTTAAGCATGGTTTTAAGTCGTTCAATTTCAAATGGATCCTTAGCCGCAATTAACATATCATCAACATAAAACAACAAATAAATAAATGATTCATCATCTAAATGTTGTAAATAAACACAACTATATTACTTACTTCGAACAAAACCAATACCTAACATGAAGGAAACAAAATTTTTGTACCACTACCAAGGATAATGCTTCAAGCCGTATAATGATTTTTGAAGAAGACAAACATGATCTTCCTTTCCTTTGATCTAGAAGCCTTCGAGTTGCTGCATGTAAATGCCCTCATCTAAATCCCCACGAAGGAATGAAATTTTTACATCTAACTACTCTAACTCGAGAATATTCGATGCAACAAGAGCTAACAGTGCCCGAATGGACGCATGCTTCACAACTCGAGAGAAAACATCATGAAAATCAACTTCCTCCCATTGACTGTAGCCCTTTGCGACCAAACTCACCTTATATGTCGTGTCACCTTGACCCAAACCTTCCTTGTTTTTGAATACCCACTTGCAACCAACTATTTATTCTTGGTGGCTGGTTTAACAAGTTTCCATGCCTCGTTCCAATCGAGTGACTTTATCTCTTCTTCCACAGAAACAAGCCACTTGCTAGAATTAAAAGCTCGAATTGTCTCTGAATAATTTGAAGGTTCGAATGAATCGATGCTCTCTGCAACACTTAAAGACTATGCCACGAGGTTTCCTTCACAATATTTTTTCAGTGGTTTGATCTCTCACCTTTTTTCTGTCCTAGGCTAACTTCTAATTTTGAAAGGTTTCTAGTTGGGATGAATCAAAGAAACATCGGTTTCATAATTTTTACCTGACATCACGATGTGGCGATTCTACTCATCGGTACATCATCCCTGTTCATCATGTTGTTGCAACGTCGTGCTCCGTGACGGCACGACATCATCGTCTGTTTTTGTTTTTTGTTCCACCTTGCTCGAAGCACTTGGCCTTTCGGTGTTGTTTTGACCCAGTGACCCCCTTTTAAATAGAATCATCGATGTTTCATGAAATGTAACATCTCTACTGACAATGATCTTACTCATTTCTACGCACCACAACTTGTAAGCTTTAATCTCGGCCGCAAAACCTAGAAAAATACACTTCACCGACCTTGGTTCAAGCTTTCCTTGAGTAATTCAAGCATATGCAAGACAACCAAATACTCTAAGGTTAGAGTAGCTAGGAGAATTACCTGACCAAATCTCTTCAGGAACCTTTCTATCCAAAGCTCGATATGGAGACCAATTCACCAAATAGATTACGATATTAACTACTTCGACCCAAAACTCTTTTTCTAAACCGACATTGGAAAGCATACATCATACTTTCTGAAGTAAAGTTTTGTTCATCTATTCTGCAACACCATTCTACTGCGAGGTACCAACAACTGTGTGATATCTTTCAATTCCATCCCATTTGTAGAAATCATTAAATTCAGTTGAACAGAATTCAAGCCTATTATCCGTTCTGAATATTTTACAGACTCCCCAGTCTGTTTTTCAAGTAGATTTTTCCACTATTTAAAGATCTTGAAGAGTTCATTTTTATGCTTCATGAAGTATCCCAAAATTTTTTAGAGTGATCGTGTTAGAAAATCGAGTTTGAAAAACGCAGTAGAAAATAAATTTAGGGAAAACTAGAGTTTTAAATTTTTTTTTACAAAACAAGAACTTGGTTGTGATATCTAAATTAATAAACACTTGATCAAAATTGTATAGTTTCGATTCGTCTAGGATGAACACTTTGACCGAGAAATCTTCTCCATTATCCTCAAGCTCACGTCTGTCGAATGTGGGCTCGCTTCAAATCATAATTTTTTTCACAAAATTTGTATATCTCCCAATTTCTCTAAACTTTTGGGCCAATTTTTAAATAAGAAAAATATCTCTAGAAATTTTCTGAAATAATTTCTTCAGAGAATTTTCTCTCTACAACCTTCTCTTGAATTCAAGTGTGTAGAAATAATGACCCAAGGCTCTCTTTAGATAAAGAGAGTTTAGAGAGTTCAACTATGATTAAACTTAATCACTTTAATACTAAATTAATATGATATTTATCAAGATAAATATTAGATTAAATTTTATATTAAATCTTATTAAATTAAGAGAATATTTGTCTATAAGATAAACATTAACTTAAATTAATAAAATACTATTAAGATAAGTATTAAATTTAATTTAGTATTAAATCTATTAAAATAATATTATTTGTGGAATAGTTAATCTGAAATCAAATTATCTGGTAGAGTCCCAGTAGGAGTGTAATTCTTCCATTGCTCAACCATCGAAGACCCACCGCCGCCGACCATTTTCAGGCCATAAGAATGTCAGTGCCACAGCCGCTAGCACCCCGAGCTAGTTTGATTTCTATCAGTTTGGTCTGAACTAGTGACGACCAGACCAGTCCGATCCAACCACCGACCCAGTTTCACATACCAAGCCTAGTTCGACCAGTTTTTGGGTATTAGTCTCGATTTTGGGCTCTTGGGTCCAATTTACGATCTTATGTCCAATTTTTTAGTTCAATTACCCATTGGGTCAATTTTCTGACTTGAAAATTAATTTCTAAAAAATTAATATTAATTTTAATTAATTTGATTAATTAAATTATTCAATTTTCAAAAATATAAAATTGTCTGCCCAATTTAATTCCACATCGAATAAATCAACTCAATTAAATTATTTCTAAACTCATAGAATTTTCTTCTAATTCAAATGCAGTTCGATCGAACTTTAGTTGAGCTAACAGAGGGACCAATCGAACATATAAAATTAGGCTCTAGTAATTGCAATTATGTCCAGAAGCATCGTTTCGATAATTCGCAATTACTTAATCATGGAGTCAGTCTACAAGAAGTACCATGATTGAAAAATCCTTATTGCATACTCTTTACAAAAGCAATTCATCCAACTGCTTTGTCGAATGACCTCATCATGTGTATGTTAACCTCATATGATATCCTTGATTTCTTTGAGTTAAACCCGTTCACTCAATACAATCGTATTTTATCTCATTCTCACCACTGTTTCTTCTTAATGATTAATATGATCACTATCAACATATGATTGTAATTAATTGCTCGTTGGAGAATGAGTAACTCGTGACCACGTTCCATATTTATCAATCCACCCAATGCCAATGAGAGGATATCATTAACTCTTTAATTGAGTTATGAATTCCACTATTTCTAGTAAAGTAATGTCATGCACAAGTCATGTACCCAATGTGCCAGTTATTGGCTCGACCATCTTTAGAGTATAAGCCTCTACTTATATCAAAGCAGAGTTACATATGCATGGTTAGTGACTAACTCAGGATTTAGGTAAACCACACCATCAATGTCACAAGTGAAATAATTCACAAATGGATTTAGAATTAATTCATCTTGGGTCCAGTCTAATGTATCATTCTACCAATGAATACATATATGTCTCCACCCGTGGAGTTAACTGCTCCAATAGGTAAGACTAGCCATATCCTCAATTGGAATTGTAGATGACAGAATAATCATTCTCAGTATTTGAATCAAATGTTCACTTTGATTTTCTTATGGGATTACAGACTCATTTCGGTTATTGACTAAAGTAAGTTGTCTTTCTCTCAATGTAAACGTTCTTATAATGCCACGTATCATCAGTTTGAACTTAGACAATCAATGAGCTATTATTTGCTTATCACAATTTCGCTATGCATGTAAAATATGAAAGATAGAAATACAAAAGACATAACAGTGAAATATGAAATTTATTCATTCATCGTTAAACACATAAAAAATAATTACATGTTTACTAAAATATGGACATATTTCCCAAAAATCTCCCACTTGCCCTAGTGAAGTAAATGTCTCTTGTTTCATATTCTCATATCCTCAACATGTTTGTCCAATGACCTCCTACTTACAAGAGTCTTAGTAAACCAATCCGCAATGTTATCTTCAGAAGCTACTTTTACCACATCTATAATTCCTTTGACTACTGCTTCTTGTATCAAGTGATACTTCCGGTTAATGTGATTCGTCCTCTTGTGACTTCTCATTTCCTTAGTATTAGCTATTGAAGCACTGTTACCACAATACAATGCTATAGTTTTTTCCATGCCAGGAATGGCTTCAAGATCAGTTGAGAAATTTCAAATTTCTATTACTTCTTTTGTTGCCTTAGAAGCAGCCACATACTCGGCCTCTATAGTAGAGTCAACAATGCAAGTTTGTTTTACACTTCTCCATACTATGGTTCCACGACTTAGGACGAATATATTTCTTGATGTCGATTTCCTTGAATCTTTACAGGTTTGGAAGTCTGAGTTTATGTATCTAATAGGATTATGGTTCTCCCCAGAATATACAAGCATATAATCCCTGATTATTTTAAGATACCTTAATATATGCTTTACAACTTACCAATACTTGAGACTAGGATTCGTTTGATATCGACTAACCATTCCTACTGCGAAACAAATATCTAGACATGTGCAAAGCATTCCATATATAAAGCTTCCAACTGCCAAAGCATATGGAACCTTACTCATATGCTCTCTTTCTTCTATTGTCTTAAGAAAGTCATAAAAAAAAGATTAAAACCTAATACGGTTGGCTATCTGTCTGGCTTTGCATCGATTATTGCAAAATGTTCTAGTACTTTATCGTTGTATGAAGCTTGTGATAGAGCTATTGTTTTAGTCTTTCGATCCCTAAGGATTTGAAATTCAAGAATATAACTAGCTTCACCCAAGTCTTTCATGCTAAACTATTGAGTTAACCACAATTTAATTGATGACAATTCTCCTACATAATTTTTGAGAAGTAGAATATCGTCGACATACAAAACGAAGAAGACCACTTTTTTATCCTTTATACGTTTATAAATACAAGGTTCATCACCGTTTTGGTCAAACACAAAAGTCTTGATCATTTGATCAAATCTTTTATTCCATGAGCGGTACGCTTGTTTAAGTCCATAAATGGATCTTAGTAGTTTGCAAACTTTCCTTTCCTTTGACATCATAGCCAGTGGGTTGAACCATATAAATGGTCTTATTAAGATAGCCATTTAAGAATGCTATCTTGACATCCATTTGCCAAATCTCGTAATTAAGAGTAGCGGTAATGAATAAGAGTATGCGGATAGACTTGAGCATGGCTATTGGAGAGAAGGTCTCATTAGAATTGATTCCTTCTTTTTGTGTGTAGCCTTTCACTACAAGTCTAGCTTTATGTGTTTGCAGTTTCCTTTCTGCATTTCTCTTTTTATTGTAGATTCACTTTCACCCTATGAGTTTAATCCCAACCAATAAGTCTACAAGTTCTCACACCGTATTGGATTTTATAGAATCCGTTTCGGCATCCATGATATGTTTCTAGAGCTTAGAAGCAACGTCTTGTATAACTTCATCGTAAGTGAGTGGATCATTATCCCCATGATTGACTTCTGTATTATAAATACTAACATTATAGATGAAGATATCTTATTTCTTAGAAACTCTCTCCCTACGACGAATTCTCCTATATTGTTGATTGTTTGTAGGTCTTTTTACAACTTTATTGGGAATTAAATTTGGTAATTGTTTTACAACTCCTGAAAGTTCCTCAAGTACTACTTTACTTCGAGGCTAAAAGTTATCCATGTAGCTTTCCTCGAGGAAAGTAGCATGAGTAGAAACTTTTGTCGTATTATGTTTCGGGTTATAGAATAATCCACGCTTTCTTCTTTTTGAATACCCTACAAACATGCACAATTCTGTCCATGCATCCAACTTCTTTGCATCCTTATCCAGAACGTGTGCTGGACAACCCCATATTCTATGGTGATTTAGGGCGAGTTTCTTTTCATGCTACAGTTCATAAGGTGCCTTACAAGTAGAATTGGTTGGCACATCATTTAGAATATAGCAAGCCATTTGTATCACATATCCCAGAAGGAAGTAAGGATTTGTGAATAGCTTAACATTGAACGAATCATGTAAAGAAATTTTCCATGTAAAGAAATGTTTTATTCCTTCTCTCAATTATGTCATTCTGTTGTAGAGTGTCTAGCACAGTCAGCTGAGATAAAATCTCATTCTCTATGAGGTATCCTAAGAACTCGTCGGACAAGTATTCCTTACCTCGATCAGACCAAAGATTCTTTATGGATAAACCTACTTGCTTTTTTACTTCCGCATGAAACTCTCAAAATTTATCAAAGGTTTTGCTTTTGTAGTGCATTAGGTACACATATCCATATCGAGAATAGTCGTTGATGAAAGTCACATAATAATCGTAACTTCCTAGGGCACTGATGCTCATAAGACCACATACATCAGTGTACACAAGTTCTAAATGTTGGTTGACCCTTGTACCTTTTGCATTAAAAGGTTTCTTTGTCATTTTACCTTCCAAGAAATATTCACATTGTGGAAGACTAACTTCCTTAAGTTTACTTAAGAGACCATCTTTCACGAGTCTTATGATTCTTTCTTGGTTAAGATGACTAAGTCCTAAGTTCCATAGGTACCCTTCATTAGAGTGAGAACTTTTAAATTTTTTATTCACTATTTCAGTTTGAAGCATCAAGTAATTATTTGGTTTGATAAAGTAGAGATTGTTTTCCATCCATCCATTATAGAGTAAAGAACAATTTCTGTGAATAGCAATCCCTTTATTGAATGTCACGATATAACCGTTATAAAATAAACATGCTACAAAAATTAAATTCCTCTTAAAATGAGGTACATAAAATATGTTCTTTAAAATAATCTTCTTAAAATTATCAAAATGTAAAATAACTTCTGCCATTACTTCCGCTGAAACATAGCTCCCATTTCTGGTCCGAAACGAGAGACTCCTATCACGCAGACTTCTTGTTTCATTGAACCCCTGTAAAGAAACACACACGTGGTTAGTGACTATAAAATCAATAACCCAATTTTCAATTGATTCTTCCACTAAGAAAGCTTCAACCACAAAGAGTTCCATGCCTTTTCTCTTTTTGACTAGGTAATCTAAATACATCTGAAATGCCCTTTCTTATTGCAGAAGAAACATTTGATCTTTTTAGGATCTTTTTACTTCTTAGCCATCTTCCTATCCACATGAGGTGGAACTGAAGACTTTGTCGGTTTCTTCATTTCCTTAGTTTTTGCTTCCCCTTAAAAGATGAGGGGTCGAAAACTAAGTTTGCCTTAGGTTTCTCCTGAACCGACTTACCACCATTCAATATCAACTCATAGGAATGTAATTGTAATACCCCAAAAATTTATACAGTAAGATATTATCTTTGATATAGTAAGGAAGTAAAGTGACAAAAGGGAATTTTGAGTTATGACAACATTGGGAAGTATATTATGGCATATTAATTAAAGAAAGGATTAAATTGCAAAAGTGAGAAAAGTTTTGTTATCCAAGAGTTAATACTAAAAATTGAGGGGTTAAAGTGTAAATATGAAAAATTGAAGGACTAATAGTGTAAATATTTTAAGGGTGGAATAATCTAGAAACTAAAGAAAATGGATGAATTGGGACCAAATTGAATAGATGAAGAATTATGAGAGACTAAATCGTAATTTTACCAAATTAAGTGATGACTCAAGGATGGAATTTTAAAAGATCTAAAGGAAAAATGGTCAATTAGAAGAAAGAGAAATCTAGAAAATAATGATGATGTTGGATATATTTTAGATTAAATAAATAAATAAATATTAGTTTATTAATATTTTAATTTGATTTTTAAATGACATTTTATCATTTTATTATTATTTTATTTAGTATATATATATATGTGGAAGAAAAGATGAAGAATCATCTTCCTTTCCCATGCATTTCACGTTAGAAGAGAAGGAAAGAAAGAAAGTTTTGCTTTCTTTACAATTTGGTCCTTCCACAAAAAATTTACCATTTTCACTTAGAAATCAAAAGAATTTCCATAGCTACCAAGAGAGAAAAATGTTAAGGAGACTATGGGGGAGCTAGAATATCAAATTAGATTTGAGAAATAGAAGCTGGAGGAGAGAGAAAATCAAGTTAAAGATTGAAATCAATAGAACAAGGTAAGAACATCAAGGTTTCAATATATTTTTAAGTTTGATATTATTGAAAAGTATGAAATTGATGTTAATGTAGGGATTTATTATATAAGGTTCTATGTTCTTGATATGTTAGTGAAGGGAAACATAGGAAATGATAGAAAATATTGTAGAGAAAGGAAAGGAGGGTGTTATAAATTTAATTATCAACATCTTGCACTAAAACAGTTTTGGACAGCAGCAGTAGGTTAACTTTGAAAAATCACTATAAATCGTGGAAATTGAATTAGAGGATGAAAAAAATATGGAATTAAATATTATTGAGTCTAGTTTCTCATAGAAGAAAAGTGTAAGAAATGGAATTTTGAATCGTGAGATATAATGAATTTTGTTAGATAATGTCAGAATGAATTCGGGTTACCCTGTTCTGACTTCGAAAAATCATTAAAAATTTTATAAAAACAATTATGGGTTATAATTTATATATTTAAAATCCTTAATGAGTATATTTTTAATAGAAACAAACGAGGACATCATCATAATTCTATACAAAGAGATAATTAATTTTTAGTGAAGAGGGGTCGGAACTATCAAACAGTGAAACAGGGGAAACTTTAAAGAATAAACTGTACTTATTGGATGAACCAAAAATTCTGAAAATTTTATGATAAGAAGATATGTGAGTCTAGTTTCATGGAAAATTAACATATCTTAATTTTTAGCTTTGTATCTTTTGATATAAATAAATTAGTGACTTTGACTCAGAGAGACAGCTTGAATTTACATACAGGAAAAATGGTGATAGTATGGATAATGTTGTTTAAATGTGTTATACACATTAAGGATGTGGAATGGAGAGGAGGAGGAGGAAAATTGGGAAATATATGAATGGTTTGTGTATAATTGGTCATATTCTTGATTATAATTGATAAAGGATGAAATAGAAATGATGTTTATATTTGTGCATTTTTGGTCATGGTCTAAGCTCATGTGTGAAAAATAAAGTTTCATAGAATGTGTGTATGGTATATTCGGTATATGATTTGGCATGAAGTAATGTCATGAATGGTTTATGAATTAACACATGTTGGTAAGTGTGATACATGAATAACTATTGTGCTCATCCATGCTTATAATGTTTATGCTATATGTGTATTTGGCTAACATATTTGGCGTACATGCTTAGGCTTTGGCCAAGTAGTGGTTGAAATGGTAACATATTTAGTTGTGATCATGTGATCTCTAGTGAAATGGTTTATCATGTGGTTAGTTCCAAAAAGAGTTATGTTTAAATACACTAGCTTGCGACTATGGTTGAATGATATGTTTATACCTTGTGTGATGTGCATAGAAAACGAGTTTGGAAAGATAATGAAATAGTAGGTTCATATGGCTGAAATTTAATGATTACATGTTAATTTCATGAATTATATAATGTATGATAAGATATATTTGTTAATGAATTGAGAATAAAATAACAATACGAAAATCGAATAAATGATCAAATTGAGCGGAACATCGGATTTCAGTACTTCTGATCAGTGACAAGTGATAAGTGTAGCTTCAGCTACACTTATCTGATCAGTGACAAGTGGCAAGTGATAAGTGATAGCTTCAGTTACACTTATCTGATCAGTGACAAGTGACAAGTGATAAGTAGTAGCTTCAGCTACACTTATCTGATCAGTGACAAGTGGCAAGTGATAAGTGATAGCTTCAGTTACACTTATCTGATCAGTGACAAGTGGCAAGTGATAAGTGGTAGCTTAGCTACACTTATCTGATCAGGGACAAGTGATAAGTGATCATACGTAAGACCATAGTTATACTATGGCAAAGTGGAAGTGAAGTACTCAATTTTCCGTAATTGTTCCCTAATTTGATTAAGGATGATAAGTGACAAATGGGCCCAAAAGAATTATAGTAAATGGATAAGTGGTTGTGAATTTATACCAGGACGATGAGTGATGTTGTTATATAAGCTAAAGTGATATTTTCATTGCAAAAATTGAGAATTTCATAAATGTGTTAATGAATGGTATAATCAATAAACGTTGAGCTAAATGATAAATACGTATTAGTATTGAACTTAATGATTTGAATTGTCAACATGAGAAATTTAGGAATTGAATGAAATGGAAATGAAACATTGAATTATTAAGACTTGTGAATTGCATGAATATGTATCGAGTCTCGTAGGTCCTATTTATTATGAATATAATATTTTGAGGATATATTATGAATAATTATAAAATCATGTTAATAATTTGAAAGTTTTAATTTAGATGAAGTTTTATAACTCGGTTAAATACGTTTACAAGTGTATGTGTTTTGGAAATGCCTAGTACCCTATTCTGGTGTCGAATACGGGTAAGGGGTGTTACAGTAATTCCTTTATGAGTTGAGTCAAGGTAAGCACCTTGTTCCCAAGTTGTAAGTGGCTCTAAAACTAACAAAATCCTTGGTTAATGATTTGAACACTATTTCAATCTGAGTGTTCACATCTAGTTCAAACCTATTGTCCTCCGCTTCCGCGAAGAATCCCATAAGCTTAAGCATATGTTCTTTGATCGGAGTGTCAGGTTTTTGCTGGTAGTTTATCAAAATTTAATAGTGTCAAATTTAATAGTGGATTGTCGAGCCAATATGACTTGGCCTTCGAGCAAATCCTCCAAAATTTTCATGTTTACTTTGGCAATACGAAAGTTCTTGTGTTGCTTTTGCAACACACTACTCATGCTCATTAACATATAACATTGAGCAATTGAGTCAGAATCTCTCCCGCGATTTCCCGCTTTGGGATGAGCTTCAAGATGACACATTTCGTCAAGAACGAATTTGTGTTTCTCACAGCTTAGAATTGTTAGAAAGTTTCGTTTCCATTCTCGAAAGTTATCCCTATTCAATTTATTCATAGTAATAATGTTAATAAAAGGAGTAGGAGACAAATTTAAACTAAAAAAATAAAGATTCACTAATTACTATATTTGTATTAGGCAAATATTTTCATTTCAGAAACATATCAAGAATGCAGTATGATGCACGTGTCTTGTATTAGAACCTTGAAAAACATTTTTCCATCGCTACGATCATTATCACACCCATCAACCATGTCACCTTGGGGTCCTATGATTGACTAGCAAGAATATGGATTACATCCAATTAGTTCGTGAGTCTTAATTCTTAAGACTCCACATGAACCAACAATCGTTTAACGTTTGACCATCATCTCTAGCTTAAATATAGCTTCTTGGGAAACTATTTAATAAGAAGTGATCGTGAGTGTGTAACCATTAACTCAACACCCATAGTGAACACGCTGTCATTTGTGAGTCAGCTTGGGATAATCTCACTGAGATTCATGCATGACTAGTTGTCCTTAAAAGGAAATCTCCTTCAGTGAACCCACATAATAAAGTTTACCTTGGGGTGCGACCAAGGTAGGAACCAGCTCAAAACTTTACATGCTATCATTTAGAAACCATCAATAGAGGTCGAAGTCTTATTCAAGGACCTTCTCCCACTTAATATTTTAAAATAACATGCAAGGTTTTTCTATCCCATATTTTAAGAATGATCTTATAATAGTCTTAGTGGCATTCTTACCTAATCTATATGACATGTTTCCAATATATGCATAGCATGCTATGAAAATTTTATAATATTCAAATTCATTTATTCACAAGAATCAATCAATCATAAAACAAAATATTTTGATTCTCCATAGTTTTTATTTTGAGGGAAAAATGAAGAAATGAATGTGAACCGTGTACTAGGTAGGGTCCCAGGAAAGAGAGGTGAGTCAAATTTGACCGCTTAAAAATCAAGCCTTTCTTAGCCAGAGCCAATCCTAGACACGCACCTTCTCATTACCACACTTCTCACAATAATCACATAACCTAAATAAGTGAATAGAACAATACAATACATATATTTTCTCATTACCACACTTCTTATTTTTTAATCGATCAACTATGGATCATCTCATAAATATATCACATAATATAAATATTATAAACAATTATAAAATAGATATATAACGAGATAATTAATTAAAATAAAATTGCTAGCCAATGTTTCCATGGTTTTATTTCTAGAAAACAAATGAAAAAAAATAATATTACATATTTTTTCATCACAAGGCATTCCTTAGTTCTGTAACCACCATCTCTCTATTTTCTCCTCGTCGTGGTCTTCTTTTGGAAAAATTACATTTAAGTCCTATGTCCGTTTCTGGCTCATAAGAATTCTATGAACTAAAAAAAAGTCTTATGTGGAGATGATAGTCCACAATCTATTTCCTAGGAACCTCAACATTGACAAAAAAATAATTATATTATATCGTATCTATTATCATATATAACTCAAAACATGCCTGAGATCTAAAGAGTATCACTTTCTATGTAATCAAATCATTTAAGAAGAAGAGAAATTTATTTTAATTAACTGTTTATACTTAGAGGTAGAGCACAACTTGACTCTAATACCAATTGTTGGAAAATCAGGTTTGGAAAACGCAATAGGAAATAAATTTAGGGAAAAACCATATTTTTAAATTTTTTTTTCCAAAATAGGAATTTGGTTGTGATATCTAAATTAATAAATACTTAATCAAAATTGTATATTTTCGATTCGTATAAGATGAATGCTTTGACCAAGTAGTCTCTCCGCTATCCTCAAGCTCACGTCTGCCAAGTGTGGGCTCACTTCGAATAAAAAATTCACAAAATTTACTAGTGGAGTAATCTCGTAATTTCTCTAAACTTTTGGGTCAATTTCTAAATAAAAAAATATCTCTAAAAATTTTATGAAACAATTTCTTCAGAGAATTTTCTCTCTACAACTTTCTCTTGTTCAAGTATGTGTAAATAATAACCCAATGCTCTCTTTATATAGGGAGAGTTTAGAGAGTTCAATTATGATTAAACTTAATTACTTTAATATTAAATTAATATGATATTTATCAAGATAAATATTAGATTAAATTTAATATTAAATTATATTAAATTAAGAGAATATTTATCTACAAGATAAACATTAAATTTAATTTAATATTAAGATAATAACTTTAATATTAAATTAATAAAATACTATTAAGTATTAAATTAAATTTAATATTAAATCTATTAAAATAATATTTTTTTGAAATAGTTAATCTGAAATCAAATTATCTAGTAGAGTCTCAGTAGGAGTGTAACTCTTCCACTGGTGATGACCTGACTGGTACGATCCAACCATCGGTTGGACCGTCGGATCGATTTCACATGCTAGGCCAAGTTTGACCAGGTTTTGAGTCTTGATTTCGATTTTGGGCTCCCAAGCCCAGTTTACGATCTCATGTCCAATTTTTGAGTTCAATTACCCATTGGGTCAATTGTCTAACTTGAAAATTAATTTCTAAAAATATAACATTAATTTTAATTAATTTGATTAATTTAATTTTACATGATCAAAATTAGTTTTCCCAAAAACCATTTTTATTTTCTAAATTAAATTTTCAATAAAATTCTTTAATCAAATTCTCTAGTTGAAAAATTCTTACGACTGCCCAATTTAACTCCACATCGAATAAATCGACTCAATTAAATTATTTCCAAAATTATAGAATTTTCTTCTAATTCAAATGCATTCCGGTTGAGCTTTTGTTGAGCTAGCAGAGGGACCAATCGAACATATACAATTAGGCTCTAGTAATTGCAATTATGTCCAGAAGCACCGTTCTGATAATTCACAATTGCTTAATCTTGGAGTCAGTCCACAAGAATTACCATGATTGAAAACTCCTTATTTCATGCTCTTTACAAAAGCAATTCATCCAACTGCTTTGTCCACTGACTTCGTCATGTGTGTGTTAACCTCATATGATATCCTTGATTTATTTGAGTCAAATCCGTTTACTCAATACAATGTTATTTCATCTCATTGTCACCATTGTGTCTTCTTAATGATTAATATGATTACTATCAACATATGACTGCGATTAATTGCTCGTTCGAGAACTAGCAACTCTTGGCCACATTCTATATTTATCAATCCAGACAATGCAAATGAGAGGATATCATTAACTCTTTAATTGAGCTATGAATTTCATTGTTGCTAGTAAAATAATACCATACACAAGTCATGTACCCAACATACCGGCTATTGGCTCGATCATCTTTAGAGCATAAGCCTCCACTTATATAAAAGCACATGAGTTAACATACGCATGGTTAATGACTAACTCAAGATTTAGGTAAATCACACCGTGAATGTCAGAAGTGAAATAAATCACAAACGGATTCAGAATTAATTGATCCTGGGTCTAATCCAATGTATCATTCTGCCAATGAATACATATATGTCTCTACTCGTAGAGTCAACTACTCTGATAGCCAAGACTAACCATCTCCTCAATTGGAATTGTAGATGATATAATAATCCCTATAACACCCCAAACCCGGCTAGTTGTTATGGCCAAATTTAGAAAGCTACTTGGACACTAGAATGGCCCAAAAAAAATTTCTTGGTTTTCATACATTATTTTTAAACCATTTGTGTAAATCATTCAGAACTAGTGAAATCAAATATGTAACTTAATCTCGAAAAAATATGAGAATTATGGAAATTAATGATTTCAGTATTTGTACAAGTTTGATTTTTATTAAAAACTTTCATAATTTCAATCATATTTCAAAATCATTCGTTTGTTTATTCAAAACTAAAGAACTTGGTTATTCGTCATTATTCGGAAAAACATGTTAATTTTAGAAATCAAATGTCTTAAGAAATCTCAATTGTAAATATTAGTAATTTTGAAAACTAAGTCTAATTTTATTAAAAACTCGTTTCTTATAATTGCAATGGAAGATGTGATATTGACATATTTTATAAGAATCAGAACGAAAAATTTTACTAAAACTATATTTTGTTAAAATTAGTATTTCATGTAAATTCGATAAAATATCAATAGACAATTTAAAACCTCAAAAACCAAGTCGTTTTTTGTCTAAAACTCATTTTCATTATCAAAGCGAAAAATAGACATTTTGTCAAGTTTTAATAGAAACCAAGTTTCATGCGTATTCTTATCAAATACTAATTTATGCGCTTTTAAAATTTAATGTAATGCAATCAAATCATGCATATTAGAATGAAAAATCCCTAAAGTAAAGTCCTATGCTACAGTCCATAATCAAACTTATTACAATCCGAAAATAACAAAATATTAAAATAAACTTTAATTACTTTAATTTAAAAAGAATTTCGAGAAACTACTCCAAATGCCGTCATCGAATCTTAACCTTGGGGTTATTTGTAAAATCAGAAAGCTAAAGGGGGTGAGTAGTAAAGCTCAGTGTGAGTCTTAACCCAAGTATTAAGTAGGAATCCAATATTCAAAAAAAATAACAATAAATACATACTCATTATTCAAAATACCCAATATTTATGCAATTGATCATGACAATATAGTTTTTGTAAAACAATTATGCAAATCTTTTTAAAATATCCTACCCATCACCGCTACACTCAAAAATCGAGTTCCCCAGAACTCGTCCATCCAAACACTCCAAATTTGCAGACAAGCTGTCATGTAGGTTGTGGATAAACCACCAAAATTCGCAGACAAGCTGCCATGTAGGTTGTGGACGAAGCCACCAATATTCGCAGACAAGCTACCATGTAGGTTGTAGATGAAGGCACCAATTCTTTCTCCTTATAGTGTCCTACCCCATGGATGTGATATGACCACAATAAACATATATATACATATTTTTCAGTTCTAGATATCACTTGTCACATTTGACATGTTGAAACATGCAAATCAAATTTCTTAAAATATAATATCATGTAGGGCATGTTTAACATGCGTTTCACTTATTGTTTTAAGATATTGAAATATCACAACTTATTTGTCATGTAAAATTGATTAAGCCATAATATCACATAACATGAGAATGAGAATAACATAGTTTCCAAACAGTGAAAATCATAACCACACAACATGCTTTTCATAAGCTAGTTGGTTTGGGTCACTTACTTGGTATAATACACATCGATGGGTTTAATCTCCCTTTCTGGAATACTTTATGTATTCGTATAAAAAATAATATAAATAATAATATTTGTTTAAATACTAGAATTAACATATACAAATTTTTATTTTATATTAGACCCACACCTATAGTAGATCTAAACTGAATCACCCCTCTAAAGAACACCCACACTTGGATCTAATCGATAGGTCACCTACTTATAAAAAAAAACATGATTTCTCATTAAGGATATTGTTTTTAACGCTTTATGAAATAAGTCAATTTGATAAAACCTCCATCAACACTTAGTCTTATAAAAATCAATCAAAATGTGATCTCGTTTCCAACATTATTGACTTTTTGGGTTGGTATCGATGACCCTTTAACATAAAATAGAATACAATATGTTAACATTTGAAGGAAAAATACACTATTATTCATTCGCCCTAAAGGAAAAGAAAAGAGGAAAGAGTGGTTTTTAATTCGACCACTATACCTACTCTTTATTGATTGAAACGAGAGGGTCGAAGGATCCCCGTGATCTTATATCACTTAAAAAGTGAGTCACTAAATACAACATTTAGAAATAAATTTAAAACTAATTGAAATAGATGATATAGGATTTTTAGTTACTAAAGAGATTGATAGAGATCGAAAAATGGTGAAGAAAAGAGAAAGAATCACCAAAACCAATGGTGGCGTGACGATGCAATGATGGCGGCGGTCTGACGAGAACCCAATGGAGGAAGAGGAAAAGAGAAGGAGAATTTTGGTACTAGAGAAAGGAATGAGGGAAAAATAAAGAAAGAAAAGTAAGAAGAGTGGTGGTTCGGCGGTGGTGCAGTTAATTAATGGTAGTGGTCTAAAAAAATGAATGACAAATGAAGTAAAAGATGGAGGAGAACAACCAAATAAGGGGTGACACAAGGTGGTTCAAAGGAGGAGAAAGAGAGGATTTTTGCAAGAAAAATGTTTGTATAGCCTTCAAGGGTTAGACAACTACCTAGTCAACACTCTACTTTTTGGAAAGAAAATAAGACAAATAGAGTAGAAAGGGGAATAGAAAAGATGAAAGAAAAAAAATGAAAAAATGAATGTGGACAGTTTAATGTGCTAGGGGTGGCACACATTAGTTCAAAGGCAAGTTAGGAAAATAGGGAGAAGAAAATGAAAGAGGAGAAAATATGGAGTGAAAAAGGGGGCAAAAGATTGTAGGTTGACTAGTTAGAGGAAAGAATCTTTCTTTGCATGGTAACTAGGAGTGGACAGTTATGGAAGCTTTGACCAAAGTTTTATGAGCCAAAAATTAAATAAAAAAACATGAGAATGTGAGGAATTGAACATAAGGCTTTTAGGAAATTAACTAAGCACTTAACCAATTAACTATTCACTAGCTTGTTATAATTCCTACAACATTTATTTTAGAAACATTATGTGACCTTTGATAAGGTTTGAGGTAAAATTGCACCACATAGAAAATAATGTGAGGGAAGGGATTCGAACACAGGTCATCAAGGACAACTCCACCACTATACTTGATACTTATTTATTATCAAATGAGTAAAAGATCATTTAAAAAAATTTCAGACGTGACCACTCTCGGTTCATTAACTCAATTTCTACTAACTCGATTTTTGAGGTGTGACAATCCTTCTTGATATTTGAATTAAATGCTCACTTTGATTCTTTTACGAGATTACAGACTCGTTTAGATTATCTATTGAAGTAAGTTGTCTTTCTCGCAATGTAAACGTTCTTACAATTCCAATTATCATCAGTTTGAACTTAGATAATCAATGAGCTAATATTTGTTTTTCACAATTTCGCCATGCATGCAAAATATGGGCAGATTTCCCAACAAATCGTCAATAAAAGTTAAAATATATCTGCTCCCTCCTTTGGAGACAATTGGAGTCAGACCCTGTAAATCAGAATAAACGTAATCTAGGGTCCCTTTAGTCCTGTGTAACACCCCTCATCCATCTTTGTCACTGGACTAGGGTTATGGGATGTTACCAAACAAAACAGGACAGTACATGGTATATCAGACTAAAATGTACCATACATTTACTAATGATGTTATACACAACTAAAAACATGTTGTTTATATATTAGTGTAGTTAAAACGAGCTTTAAACCACTTAAAATTTAAATAGAGTTTTAATATATGAACTAAATTAAAAAGCTTTGCATCTTTGGACAAATATCAATACCAAGTAAATAAGTATCGATACAAAAATATTTATCGATACCATTTTGGCATTCTGTCAATTCAAAGTATCCATATTATTTTCAAGGTAACGATACAAATTAGAAAATATTGATACAAAACAAAGTTATCGATACCAAATCTGTAATCTGTTAATTTTGAAACTGTTAACTTGGTCTGGAATCGGTACTTTGGTCCATTTTATTGATACTTATATCAAAATGGTCAAAAACTACAAGTTGAAAAGTCCAATTCATGGCCAAGCTTAAAACTCATTTCTTAGATGCATATAGGTGACATTTAACATGTATAAAACTCATTCAATCCAACCTAAGTGTCTAACCAATATGCCCTTAATGGCACCACAAATCAAACGTTTTTAACTACCAAACATTACCATTCACATTCATCAATCATCAATTCACAAAACTTATACTTATCCTTTAAGTCATTCTATCTTATCACATGCCAAACCAACCTAACAAACATGATCAAAATCATTCATATATGTATATCCATAATTATATACCAAGGAGTATCAATCATAAATACATAACCAGAATTATATAACAACTTGACTAAATATATAAAAATTTTAAACTACCTAATTCATACCACTTATAACCTAAATAAAAAGATCAAAAGTTCTACCGAATCGTTGAACACATAGTATGGGTTCTAACTTTAATTCCAACCGATCGAAACTTCCAATAATCAACAAAGAAATCAAACACAATAGATGTAAGCAAATCATTGCTCATAAGAAACTTAAATTTTAACTTACCGTATAGGTAGTAAGCTTAACATTTCATAATAATTTTATAAACAAGATCATCAATTCATTTGTTTCATATACACATCACAATATCACAAGGTTAATGATTGCATATATGAAACATGTAACCTTATCATGCCACAGTACATATATAAGCAACACATTTGATACATAACTCAACCATAATAGATTCAATTAGTCTTTCACATTTTCATTTAAAATCCATCTTATATATATATTTCCATATAACCATTTCGCATAACCATTTACACTCGATGAACCATAGTGAAGTAACATTTGATACACGAAAGTAATGCTCACACAAGCTATGACGGTAAATGCTCACACGAGCTGTGAAATGGGCTTGCTCACACGTGCTGTGGGTTAGGATGTTAAGTTACACGATGCTACTCACACAAGCTGTGAATAATTCGCAAAAAATGCAGGAATCTTAGGTATCGGTAGGACATCCAAGACCACCACCTAAAATAGTAATAACCCTAATGACATGTCATTTGTATCCTAAGCACTCACAAGGTTCATATAGGCCATGTTTCATATCCATGTCATTTAATCATATAAACATTCCTTCATTTCATAAATTCACCCATATAGTTTTCCGTTTTCAATCACATTATACATAGATAGTAATTAAATCACAACAACAACAACAACAACAACAACTAATTAAATTAATCAAAATACGAACTTACTTAATCAAAAACGGTAATGAACGCGACACCAATACTTACTCCGCTAACTTTCCTTTTCCATGATTATAGTCTAGTTGATTCATTTCTTGATCTAAATAATATTTTTAATTCAATTAATCATTTAAAACAACTTAAAAATTAAAATTCAACATATAAGTCCTTTTATTATCATTTCACAATTTTACCCTAAAATTTCACCCTTTATGCAATTTAGTCCTTAAACCCAAAACTTTCAAATTGAAAAAAATTAGCCCTAAAACATGATAGCCAAATTTTCTATAGTCCTTATACAACCCATATTTATCATATTTTCACAAGAATTTCATGCAACTTTACTATTATAACAATTTAGTCCTTAAACTTTAAAATCAACCAAAACCACTTTACAAGATAATCCTGTTTAATTATCAAGCTTATAAATATATCATCAAACTTCAAAAAAATCACAAACTTACCAATGTCATAACTCAAAAAATTTAACAATTTTACAAATTAATCTCCGGGTTAGCTGGATTAAGCTACAACAATCTAAAAAATATTAAATTACTAAAAACGGATTAAAAATTCATACCATTCAATTGAATTTAGCTTGGTCGAACCTTATGAAGTCAAAAATGATGTTTTCCACTCCCAAATTCTGTGGTGGTGGTGAATGAAGATGAAAACATGCTTTTTGTTTTCTTTTTTTATTTATTTGTTTATTAGTTTACTATTTTAACCTTTAAAGTCAACTAAATTTTCATAATTAAAACCTATTAATAGTCCACCATAATCTAAATAGTTATAGTTATCATATAAAGACCTTAATTCTTGATTTTATATCTATTTAATGAAAATAAAGCTATAGTGATTAACTTTTTCATGTTTTACTGTTTAGTCCTTTTTACTTAATTAACTAGCCAAACATCAACATTTCTAAACCAAACCTTAATACGGCACTACAATAAAATTGTAAATATTAAATAAATAATATTCACTGACTCGATAGTCAGAATTTGGGGTCTTAAAACCACCGTTTCTGACAACACTAAAAAATGGGATATTATATCCTATGCATTGCCAAATCGAAGCTAACTCTGGTTTGCTTTCCATAAATGTAATGCTCGCAAAAATATAACTTTCTAACTCTGATGATTGTAAGAAGACCTTTTTTTTCGCAAAACGATCATACCTTTTTCAGTCATATGACTAAGTCACATGTGTCATAGCTAGGTTGATTCAAAAATCTGAAACAAGTAGGTTTTATCGCATCATCGTGACATCGGGGGAGTCCTCGTCAAGATGTGGCAACGATTTCATCCCTTCTTTCATAATTTTTGTCAAACCGGACATTGTTGCACCTTGTAGAATGTATAAGCTATAACTTTATGCCCTCTTATCAACACTAGAGCTCCACGAGATACTTTTTGGTCGTTTAACTCAATAAATATTTTGCACCCATTCGAGTTTAGAATACCCAGAGAGATGAGATTCTTCTTTCAATCAATCACATGTTTGACATCTGACAACATTTTGACTATCCCGTCATGCATCCTAATCTGAATGGTATCGATGTTGATATGAGTTTTGGTGAGAGTTTCATGATAACTATGGAGAGAATTTTGTTCTCGAATTAGGAATTTGTTTTCAAGGTTTGGGTTTTTATGTTTAATACATTTAGGTTTATTTTTACTATATTGTACTCTTGTTTGTTTACTTATTTAGTGAAAAGTCGAAGCCTCATTTGCTCATAGTTTTTATCCTCTTCGGAAGATTTTTCCACGTAAAATATTTATGTTAAATCTTCTCAAATTTTCTTGTTCTTCGTTTACACGGGTCGATCCCCAATAAATTGGTATCAGAGCCTGATTCAACTTTTGCAGATTGACTTGTTCGATGATATAACAACAAATTTGGATATCGAGAGATTCAGCGGGATCATAAATTTTAGTTTTTGGCCAAGGACAAAGGTGATGATTTGTTGTTCCTTACATGTAATTCAGTTGAAGGTGGAGTTGTGTCAAATATCAGACATATGCTTGATTTAGAGAAGGATCTCATCCCCTTTTTGGTCTTTAAGACTCAAATGGTTCACAGAATGTTTGAGTCAAGGTTGATGGCAGAGCATTACAATTAGGTGGAGAGAGTTGATGCTTTCTTTCTTGTTCGAGTATTACTAGCCAATGTTGCATTATACAAATTTGATTTAAAGATGTGGAGTCTTTCAAGTTTCCAAGTTCAAGCATGATTTAGACTTGGTTCACATTTTGCAAAATTTGAGTTTGGTTAGTGACAGGGCATAGAAAAAGAGGCGTGATAAATACGAGTCAAGGTGGAGATTTATGGAGTGTGCATTACATTTATCAGACAGTTTGCAGGCACTTAAGACAATAATCAATGAACATCCGAAGAATGACCAAAACAGGCCGGCGTCATGACGAACAGGTAAGGCTCGTTGGAATGACATGATGTAAACCCCAAGCAAATGTGACATTGACGTCATGACGAGGAGAGTCGACATGTTACAACATCATGACGTGTTCTCCTAATTGGCAACTGCGTTTTAGACTTCAAGCAGGACTGTTTCTCCCAGTTAGACTCTGATTATTCCAGAGATATTTTAGTATAATTAGAACTCTAATCTAAGCCTATTTAAAGGGGTCGTTGTATCCCTATTTTGAGATGCCAATCAGCAAGGGCTTTTCTTGAGGGCGAAAAGATGTAGTCGCATATGAGTTTTGGTGAGAGTTTTGTGATAACTATGGAGAGAAATTTGTTCCCGAGTTAAGATTTTGTTGTTGGGGTTTGGGTTTGTACGTTTAGTACATTTAGGTTTATTTTATTCATATTGTACTCTCGTTTGTTTACCCATTTAGTGAAAAGTCGAAGCCTCCTTTGGCTGTGGTTTTTCCACTTTGGAGTTTTCCATGCAAAATATTTGTGTTTCATCTTCTCAACACTTTTTTTTCATCGTTTATACGGGTCGATCCCTAACAGAGAGACTAAAATTGACCAATTCAAAAAGTGCAAAAACTAAAATTAAGAAAATTAAAGTACAAAGACTGAATCTATAACTTTTGCAAAGTACAAAGATTAATAGCAGAATTTAACTCTTTTTTCCCTAAAACTTGCTCCTTAAAACTATTTATGGTGGTTTTTCTTTTTTCTATAAACTTAATTTCTATAACCTCCGTATCTACATTAACAAGATCCATATCTATACTGATATACTTTCATTTTTTTTATCTTATAAGTGTTTTATTGAGTTGGTATCACCAATTAATTTGGATCCCAATTTAGTTGTAAAATTATCAAAAGTTTATTTATTTTACAAAGAAAAAATATTATTTTAAGAGCATTTATGTCTTCTTATATTTTAATAAATATATAAAATTAAATTACATAAATAAGATGAGAATTATAAGATTTAAACCCAATACAATGAGACATTATATTTTCAGTACTTTAGCTTTGCATTTCAACCAAAGCAAGATTTAGTTTTATATAATTTTTAAAAATATTTTGATACATAAATTTTAACTCGCCATAATCTAACATATATAATTGAATTGTCTAAATTTGATGTCACAAACTAAGTGATATCGACTCGATAAAAAAAGTATTAAAACACCTTACATAATAATAAAAATAAAAGAAGTCAGTAATTTTATTGTATTTGAAAACTACTAGAATTTATGACACCTATTTCGTTGGTGATAAAACAATATTTTCTAAAATAATAATTTTATATTTCTAAAAATAAAGTAATAATTTTAAGTACATAATTATCTTTTAAAAATAAAAATAAATTACTAAACTAAAGAGACACTCGCATGTTGACCAAATAATTATTTATAAAAAATATAAAAATTAATATATAAATAAAAGTATCAAATAATTACACATTTTATTAATTTGTTGATAATTTTTAAAATATTAGTTAAAATTTATGTTTGTAATATTTTTATTTTTCACTACATGTGGAAAAACGTCAAATATAATTTATAATATAATCTTTATATATTAACAATTTTAATGAAAAAATATAAAAAAATTAGGCTAAGAATGTCTTGGACTAGTAATAATGAAATTATTTTGAATTGACTGTGGAAATTGCTTACCAATGGAAGGGGTTTTTGTTTTCATTTGTATTGATATTGGAAGGAATTTAAATCATATAGTCAGCCCTTTTACACTTAAAAATATATTTCTAACTCTAAAAGTACTTTTGGAAGAAAAGTTGTGCTAAACAAGCTATTTTTAACTGAAAAGTACTCCTGAAATGGGGAAACTAAAATTTTTAGCTTTTCCTGTCCTAAAAGCACTTTTGGTGCTTAATTATTTTTTCGCCCCTCTAGTACTTTCCTTTTTTTTTCTTGGGGCTTAATTACAAATGTGTTAAAATCATTAATTAAAAATAAAAAAATATTTTTTAAAATACTAATTATAAATATTTAATGGTTATATTTAAATATTTAAAATATAATTTATATATTCTAATTAAATTTTATAAATAATTAATATTTATTACTTAAAAATATTTAAAATTTATATTTCATATATTAAAATATTAACAACAAGTTATAATAATTTTTTATATTCTTACTAAAATATAATAATATTAACTAATTTAAATATTATTTAAATGCATATTTATTACTTGATAATAATGTATCTCTCAAAAGTACTTTTTAAAATCACCTCTTAAAAAGCAATTTTCCACATAATTTTTCAAAATATTATTAAACTAGCTATTGGGAAGAAATTTCTACAAAGCTCCCAAATTTTCAAGTCTGATTCCCTTAACTATTTTTAATTTGTCTTTATGCGTTGACCATTTATTTATTTGAGGTTAAAATAAAGTTGATAAGAACAGCAATGACATTATCCATTACCTACTGAACATAATTAATGACCTTTGGTAATTTAATGAGTAATACAAAATGGTTATTACCAATGTATCTTATATCTTATATTCTATATTCTATAGTCTATGATAATTAATCATAATCGGAATAATAAGTAAAGTTAGGAGGGTGAAGCCAGAATAATTTTTAGGGGTTGAATGAAATTTTAATTTTTTATAGTTTATATTTTTATAATTTTTAAAGTATTAAATCAAATTTTTATAATTTTAAAGGGGCCAAAGTACAATTTTACATTTACTAATTTAAATTTTTTTAAAAAACTAAAGGCCTAAATAGGGGCCGGGCACCTGCCAACCTTTAAATTTGCCTCTAATGATAAGTGTGTTATAGATTATAGTAAAATATTAAAATACATCTAAAATTACTATACTTTAAAAGGAAATGTTGGTTGTTTAGAGCTAAGAAGAAGATGCTGAGGAGGCATTAGGTATTTAATTGATTATTTAAGGAATTGAGTCTGATGGATGAGTTTATTATAAAAATTGACTTAATTTAAAAATAAATAATTAGACTTGACTCTCTATATTTTCTTCCATTTAAAGCCAAAGTTATATTCTTGAAACCAAGATGATGAAAGAGCAGACTTGTCTAAGTACATCAATGAAGAATTTTAATGTAAAAGAGGGAAGAATTTGGGGAGAAATGAGTTTAATTATTTATTTTTAAATAATTTAAACAGAATATTAATATTTTATATCTTGATAATAAGGTTTTAACATCTTAATCCTTATAGCTTGGCATCTTTAAAGTTTCTTCCCGGATATTCCTTATGGCTTTGGATATGTAATGAAAGGAGAGCACAGATAGCTGCGTAAGTATTATCAAATTAATGATCATCCATTAATTACATTTGAGATCCAAATTCCAAACCAATCGGACTAAAGTAATTAAATATTCAATAAAAAACACTTCTTTAATTTTTCTTATTTTTAAAATTTAACTTCTATTTATTTTGAAATCAAGCAATTAAGGATAATTAATTATTATGTTAATATTCTCCATCAATTGTATATAATTTTGATTGTTGTACTAATAAATTTAGTTTTCTACATTTACATATTTTGTCATTTTGACCTAAATTCTAAAAAAATCAACAAATTTAACCTTAATGTTTACGCATTTACAAAAGCGTTGTAGATAAATTTATTAAATTAGAACCAAACTAATAAAATGCGTAAATTTTAAAAATTGAAATTATTATTATACCAATTAAAATTATGTACAATTGATAAAAAATTAAGATGAGTCTTTAATTATAAAAAAATTGTTGCCGTATGAAAATTTGGGAGCTGTTAAATTAATAAATATTCAACATTTTGTCTTCACACTCCGATTCTTTAAGTGAATTATGTAAAAGAAGCAACTTTGGTTTGAATGGCAAGAATATTTTTCATTGCTTTGCATTACAAATAAATATAAGTGTTTAACTAGGTGTTTGAGATAGAATACAACAGTGGGTTGAATCTTTCAAATTATTCAAAAATAAACAAATCCAATCCTAACTTATTTGAATTGAAAACAAGAAACAAGCTATGTCAGCTAGGTGAGGAAGTTGACGTGGATTGAGTCAGTTGCTTAACAAATTAAAGGTAATTAAGGGTAGAGCTAGAAAGTGTCTGTAGTTGGAAACTTCGAGAAAAACAAAGGTGTACTTAGGAGCATGCAGGGCCTCTGTCCTCTTGGCTATAAGCAAAAATTGTTTTTCAACTCTTACAAAAACTTAAAACATTTTTAGCCCTTAGTCAAGTGAAAATATTGTATTTTTAGTCTTTTTAAAAATGAAATAATTTCATTTAAGTTTTTAAAATAAAATTTTTATTTTTAATCCTTTAAAATTTTATAGTTTTATTTTTGAGTGAATTGTTCAAAAATACCAATTTTTTTAAAAAATATTGGATTAAGTTATTTTTTTCAAAAAATTACAGGATTAGGTCGAAATAACGAGCTGGAAGCGTTTTTAGCTGATTTTCATGAAAATGCTTCCAGTTGGAAGCATTTTTAGCGTATTGGCAGAATTACATACTGGCCTAGGGGGTTTGATACTTTAACCACGAATTTAGTGGACTCGACAGGTAAATTTTTAATAGCCACCAAATTTGTGCAGATATATGAATGAGTTGAGCCAAGATCAATTAAAGCAGTTATATCAGTATCAAGAAGAGAAAAAAGTACCAGTAATAACATCGGATGTAGAGGCATCCTTACGTGCACGAATAGCATATGTCCTTATCGGTGCTCGTGCTTTAGATTTAACAATTGAATCTTTTATCGCACTTCGACTACCACTGACATTGCCAGGGTTACGAGGTGTTCTACCTCTTGTAAGGGAGTTGCTTGGCTTTGAAGTCTGTACAATATCTTTCTCAGGCTTTTTCGGGCAGTCTCTAAGATAGTGGTCAAAAGAACCACATCTAAAACATGCTCCGCTTCTCATGCGACACTCACCAAAATGGAATTTATTACAGTGTTAGCACCTGCGTTTGGTATTTCTGACACTGCCTGCACTCGCTACAGATGTAGCCTGAGATATCGGGTTAGCACGTTGACTACTTCTGTCTTTCCCAGAATACCCTATAAAAGTGGTAAAACGGTCATGATATTTCTTTCTTTTCTTCGTGGTTGACTGGTATGATTTTCTCGTAAATCTTTTACTTCAAGTTCTAGCTTCCATCTCAGCTTGTCTCTTTCCTTTACTCAATTCTTCAGCTTTATGAACTCGGTCAACCAGTACCGCAAATTTTTTTAATTCCAGAATCCCTAACCAAAATCTTGATATCTTCATTTAAACCCTCTTCAAACCGCTTACACATGACGATTTCAGTCGAGATACACTCCCTAACATATTTACTTAGTCTAACAAATTCTCGTTCGCATTCAGATACTGTCATATTCCCCTATTTAAGCTCTAAAAATTCCTTCCATTTTTGATCCAAGAATCTCTAACTGATATATTTCTTTTTGAATTTAGTTTGGAAAAATTCCCAAGTAACCCTCTCATTTGGTACAATAGAAATTAGTGTATTCTACCACTGGTATGCTGAGTCTTTTAACAAAGATACAACACATTTCAGACATTCAGCTGGAGTACACGATAGTTCGTCAAGAACTCTGATAGTATTTTCTAACCAGAATTTAGCCCTTTCAGGATCATTTTCGGTTGTTGCTCTGAATTCTTCTACCCCATATTTGCGGATTTTATCTATAGGAGGCTTACTAGTTCTAAAAAGTTCTATACCTTGTGGCATATCGGGAATCAGTTGTGAGACACGAGGGGGTAGAGGTTGTTGTACAGCCGGGTTTATTCTTATAAATTCTGTAAACCACTTGTTCATCATTTGGAAGAAGGCTTCTTTAGCCTCTTCTCTTCGTCCCTCAGATACGGGCCTTCTACTACTAGATGCTGCTCTTTGAACTGAAGCTTGAGCATTACTCTCAGCTTCTTCAGATTTAGCTCGGTTGGACGACATTACTATATAAAAAACATATTTAAAATGGTCAGGAGATATCACACTATCACAAGTTATATAATGGCATGTATAGCTAGACTCGTACATGCTACGTTAGTCTGAGAATCGGCTAAACTGTAGCTCTGATACCAATAAATGTAACATCCTAACCTGTATTTCGCGATGAAACAGGGTTACAAAGCAATACCGAAAAAGCAGATCAAATACAAGCATTTCATATTATTTAACATTCATGTCAGGTATTATTTATAAAGTCCCTTATATGTGCCCCCGAGGCTCAAAACATACATTAGAAACAAGTCTGGACTAAACCAGAAACTCAGAGAATTTTTCACAAAATTTCAAAATTTTTCCTTGGTGCAGGGGATACACGCCCGTGTGGTCAGGCCGTGTGGGCATTCAAAATAGCGTACACGGTCGTGTCCCAGCCCGTGTTCGTACCCGTGGAACTCTTTGACTTGGGTCACATGGCCAAGCCACACGCTCGTGTGTCAAGCCGTGTGAAAAATCCTGAGCATTCTATTTTGAATTTTAAAGATGCAGAGGACACACGGCCAAAACACACGCCCATGTGCTAGGCCGTGTGTCACACACGGTTGAGATACATGCCCATGTCTCTACCCGTGTGGACAAAATAAGGTCATTTCCAAGCCTTATTTCTCACCCAATTTATCTTCCACCTACATAAATATTTTAACACATTCACAAGCCAATACAAGACATTTAAACCAAGCCAAAATCAAGTCTTATGCATGACATATCACCTCATAAATCCTTATATCCAAACTTACCTATTTAACTAAAAATACATATAAACATACTTATAAAGTTTACTATCATTCAACCACACTAAACACTCATATCAAACATGAGATTATCTCATATGTATACTTCCAAAATACATTCATCACAAGCCATTCCAATGGCTAGTTACAACCAAAGCATTTATATGGCAACATTGGCTATTTAAACCTATACATGCCATTATAACTGAAATTAATTTACTATTTATACCGAGATGAGCCGATGAATAGTGTGATGATATATCCGCCAAGCTTCCAACCCAACGAGCTTTCAAAATAATATAAACATAGGAAATAAAACAAAATAAGCACTTAATGCTTAGTAAGTTCGTATAACATGAAATAAACTTACCACTCATTTACATTTAAGGTAAGTAAGTAAACATACTCAAACCAATTTGGTCCATTGCCTAACACATATCCTCATCAAGCATGTTAGTCATGTAATTCACATAAATACCAAGAAACATGAATGAGCTCATTAATATTCAATTTCCACATGCATGTATTTATCACTTCAAGCATCCATGAGTATGTACATATTATATCTTTGTATTTCAAGTATTTCTCATTAATTCATCTTGAATTCATATCATCTCATATTAGAACTTTACCCGTTGAATCATTTAAAATATCGATGGATACACGGGTAGTACACACGAAGAGTACGAATCTATAATCCGTCAATTCATATTCAGGAGTGTTCACTAGAGCACATAATTGGGAAGCCCTCTCTCGAGCCATATAACGGGAAGCTCATATGAGCCATGTGACGGAAAGCTTATCCGGGCTATCTAACGAAAAGCTCAAAAGAGCCATAATCGGGAAGCTCATGCGAGCCAATAACGGGTAGCTTCGAAGAGCTATTAACGGGAAGCTCCTGATAGCCATTTATTTGGAAGTTCAAGCGAGCCATATCGGGAAGCTCACAAAGAGCCTTTAACCAGGAAGCTCAAGAAGAGCCATATAACGGGATGCTCACAAGTGCTGCGGTGTGTCCACAACGCATGCAGGATCACAACCGATCGAGATGCTCCGAAGAGCTATTAACGGGAAGCTCCCAAGAACCATATAACGGGAAGCTCGAGAGGGCCAAATATTGGGAAGCTCTTTCGAGCTATGGTGTGTCCGCAACATATGCAGGACCACAACCAATTCAGAGACCCTGTATCCATCGAATTTCATTTGCTCAAACGGGACTTAATATTTATCGAGCATTGTCGGATATGTGATCAATTTCATATATATATATATATAATTTATACAATTCACATATTCAACATTTAGTTTAAACATATAAATATACACAATTTAGTTACACGAATTTACCTCGACAATATTCGTGAACTTGTATGCTACTAATCTGTTACTTTTTCTTTACCTCGATCTTCAATACCCCAGTAGGATCTTTCAATACGTCCACTAAAATATTGAGTTGGCAAGAACTACTTATCTTCTGACTTCACAGTCCAAACCAATTCAGGGTTAAAGTGTTCACGGATAGACTATACCAAATTTGGGTTAATTCTCACCTTGATGACTTCCTAGGGTTGTCAGGCCTAGGGTTTAGGTTCTTCCTTTCCTAAATAGTTGGTCCATTAAGAAATCCTTACAAAAAAATTACTTATTCATACCTTCACTCACTAATCCCCTATAAGAGGATTAGTTCCTCGTGGAGTCAATAAACATCATAAACTTGATATTGAATATATGCATAAAGAATAAAACAAGAGTAGAGTTTAGAGAATCCTGTTTGTATTTGATATATAAAGTGCTGAAATCCTCAAATGTTTGATTGCGTCTACAAATCAAGTTCTCCAAAGAACACGAATGAAAAGAATTGAAAAGAAGTCTAAACCCTAAGAGAAAGCAAAATAAACTAAAACCTAAATTTTACAAAGGAAATTAATAATATGAAATTTTTTCCTTTAACAATTGTTTAAGAGCCTATTTATAGAGTTAGGGTTGTTGTCGTCATCAACCCAATGTTAGTTGATGCTCTTGTATTTAACTTTTGATTGTGCAAACCAAAACGCCCCTGGCTCGTAAGTTTTTCCCATACAGGACCGATGTCACAACACCCTAGTGCCTGTGTCGCGACATCGAAGGCAGTATGCTCAGGTTCATGGTAGCTTCAGGGGTGTGTCGTGACATCTAATGGATGTGTCACGACATCGAAGGCAGTCTCGAGATTCTTGCATTTTACTCCCTATACTGCGACATCAAACTTCCCATATTGCAACACAGAGACTAGTATTGAGTTTGTACACCGTCTGATGGTCTCCTACACACTCATTAAGTACATTAGCTCACCTTTAGGCCTCATTCGGCCCCTAAGGTCAATAAAAGACTCAAAAAAAACTTTTGATTGAATTTAAACTAAACTATAAAAACTTAACTAAAACATAATGAAAATGCTTATATTCAAGCTCATCAAGTGTGAAAACTAGTCTAATCTGTTACATCGAAATACGATAGATCAATCAATCACTTGAATTTATCGATTAAATAATAGAAAGACGATAATTACAAGTACTTTTAGTTCTCATGGGAACGATATCTTTGTTCACCATAACTATAATATTAATTGATAGGTGCACTCACCGTAACCATATCTTTGCTCACAGTAACTAGTTTTATTTATAACTAAATAAGGTATATATTTTTTGGTAGAACAAAAGTATATCTGGTGTCTATTTTATGGTTCATGAATATTAATCTTTTCAAGGTTTATGGTTACCCCTTTCAACAATGTTAACTTTGGGACTTGAAGATGAATTCTCACCCTACAAGTTCAATGTGTCTTACCACTACACTCAACATTTATTGGTACCAGATAATGTGTATGTATGTGTTTATATATATATATATAAAGAAAAGAATATGTGAAATTGATATTTAGCAGTCCATTTGGATGAATGGTAAGATTAGTTTTAGTTAAATTGAAAGCAAGGATCGTAACAATGAAATTGAATATTGTAACAATGAGATTCAAATTAATAATTAGATGTGTTTAGATTTAAACATAGTGATGACAATGAAGTAAAAGTAAAAAATTACCAAGGTCATTAGGTTAAAAATTTTTATATATGAAAATATTAATTTATTTGATACTTATAAAATTAACAAAAATTATAAATAAAAATAAAATTATATTATGCTATGTTATGAGCATTAAGTCAGTTGTAATGTTAGTTTGTTAGTTTTGCATAGTCAGTTAGTTGTTAAGAAACAATTATGAGTTGCATGTATTAAATACGTCAATGTACATCTCTCTTATTCAATGAAGCAAGAAGTCTTTCTACTAAGTGAGTTCTGAAACTTCAACATGGTATCAAGAGCAAAGGGTTTTCTGGTGTAATTTTTTTTCTTTTTCCAAGTTTCTCTCTTCTTGGTTCATGGCTACTGATCATGTGCCTGGGGATGATACACCTCGCCACTCTTCTAATTCTGGAGCAGTAGTTCCTTCACTAGGTTCCGGCAGCACTGTGTCGCACACTATTCACTCTTTCTCCAAGCATGACACCATCAAACTTACTGAAAGCAATTTTCTCCTCTAGAAGAATCAACTTTTGCTCATTCTTGAAGGTTACGATCTTGAAGGTTTTGTACAAGGTACTATTCAGGTTCCCTCTCCTCTTATTACTGGAGTCGATGGTCAATTAGTTGATAATCTGGTGTTTCTTGCTCATAAGAAATAAGACAAATTTCTAGCTTCTTGGTTCCTGTCCACAATTTCAGATGAGGTTCTGGTTCATCTTACTTCAGCCAAAAGTAGTTTTGATATTTTGTCGACTATTGAAAAATGTTTTGGAGTAAAGTCTAGTATCAAGATTTCAAGAATGTGACATGATTTGTATTCTCTCAAGAAAGTAAATCTCACAGTTAAAGAGTATTTGTCAAAGGTAAAATGACTGAGTGACAGTCTCATTACTGTTGGGAGTATAGTTACTAAACAATAGCAAGTCAGCATTCTCTTGGTTGGACTCTCGCTAGAGGTTGAGTCTATTCATGTGATTGCTTCAGCCACTCCTATGTCTCTCAATTATTGACTGAAATGCTTCTTGACTATGAGGCCCGATAGCTGGATCTATTGCCTGAGGTCCCTATGCAAGCTAATGTGACTTCCTACTCCAAGACTCCTCATCCCTCGAAACACACTGATGATTCCAATAATTATTCTCAAGGTTTCAAACAGGGTCACAAAGGGTATGGTCGAGGTTGGTTTCATGGAAGAAATTGGGGCAATGGTAGGGGGTGGTCACGTTCCAGACCATAGTGTCAACTGTGTGGCAAGCTTGGACATGTGGTTCAATCTTGTTATCATTGATTTGATGAAAACTTTTCTGGTGTAGATGCTAACGACTGGAAGAATGTCAACTATCATCATTCTGAAAAAAATTCCTCGTCTCTCTGTTGCAGTTCACATTCACAGCCCCCTACTTCTTCTATTTCACAGGCTTCTCAATCTCCTTCTTCAGGTTCCTTAGTTCATACTTGGTATCCAGACTCTAGAGCCACGAATCATATCACTCCTGACATGACTAAGTTGTCTCTCTTATACGAAACGATCATCCCTTTTCCCTCCTATGACTAAGTTGCCTCCACTTCAAACGATTCAACTTGGTCTCCTTAACAGATGAGGGACGTTCTGTTTCATTGATCACCATTGATCCTTCTAGAATATAAAGACTAATAAGCCTTTACCTTTCATCAAAATGAGAGCCCTACAGGATACCTTAATGCCGCTTGACTCGATGTTAATTTTACAACACTTCGAGTCCAAATTTCTCAAATAGATGATATTTCTCTTTAAATTAGGTACATACTTGACGTCTAACAATGTCCTGATTGTCCCGTCGTGCACCTTGATCTGAACAGTACCATTACTAATTACCTTACTAGGTGAACCATTTTCTATACGCATAACTCCACCTCCAACTGAACTGTATGTAGAGAACTAGTCCTTATTAGGACACATGTGTAAAGAACACCCTGAGTCCAGGATCCACTCGGACGTAACCTTGGAGCTTTCACTTGTTGAAACCAACAAGAAATCATCACCCTTGTCATCGGTCAAATTAGCACCAGCTAAATCTTCTTCATTGCTCTTAGTAGCCTTTTTATTTCACAGTTTGTAACAACCTGCCTTGACGTGACCTAACTTCTTACAATATTTACATCTCTTGTCTCGTTTCCTTGATGCTACCAAAATTGAGGCTTGTCTATCTGACTTGCTATCCAAATGAAACTCATTGTCGAGTTTATCTTTGCTCAATAGATAACCCTTCACATCCTCGAATGAGAGTTTATCTCTGCCATAAATCAAGGTCTCCTTGAAAGACTTGTGTGGATGGGGTAAAAAGCACAATAATAGTTTGATCTTCATCATCAATCTGAACCTCAACATTCTTTAAATCATTCAAAAGATTAATAAATTGACCAATGTGACCTTTAAGCTGCTCAGATACGTTTATACGAAACATGTATAGTCGTTGTTTCAATGCCAATAACTTAGCTAAAGAATTTGTTTCGTAAAGGGTTTCTAACCTTTTCCACAAAGTGTATGTCATTTTCTCCTTCAACACCTTTTGCAATACATTATTCGAGAGGTACAACTGAATTGTAAATAGGGTTTTCTCATCAAGCACTTTCCATTTTGACTGTTCCATATCCATTGGCTTCTTCCCTATAACGACCTTTTCTAGACCATTCTGGATCAGTATTGCTATCATCCAAACTTGCCACAAATTAAAATATGTAATGCCATCGAACTTCTCAATGTTGAACCTTGTTGCTGCCATCTTTGAACAGGTTGCATGCTGAAATTGAACTAGTTCTAATATCATTTTGTTGGGAATAAACTCGATTAAGCAACAACAAGTAAAGTAACAAAAAATAGAAAAGATTGAACACATACATTTTACGTGAAAACCCTCTCCGAAGAAGATAAAAAATCACGAGAAAAGATAATTTCACTATAACAGAAAAACGAAGAGTACAAAGATGGAGATAAAACTAAACCCTGAAACCCAAAATAAGAACCCGAAAAACGTAAACACAAAATTCTTTGAAAGCTTATAAAATCTAATACCTAAATGTGTAATGGGTTCAACTTTTTTCTAGGGTAGAAAAGTGTCTATTTATAGGCTAAATTTGTAGGTCAAATAATATTAAAATAACCTACACTAATTAGAGTTTGACTAGGATAAATAATCAAAATTTGACTAGAAGAAGAAAATTAAGAAAATTACATGATAGGTCGCCACATCATGACGTGGTTGTTGCCTCATCAAGACTCCCTTCATCGCGTTGTCAAGACGTGGTGAATCTTCTCATTATGACATCAGTGATCACGTCATCGAGGATCACGTCATCGAGGCAACACTTCTTCCTCGTCAGGACATCAACTCTATTTCATCCAAAAAATGTAAGGCACACTCCATAGATATTATTTTTATGTATTTTAAGTTATTTTAGAGTTTGATGTTAACAAAAAAGTTTAGTTTAAAACTATTTCTTACTTAGGTTAATTAGAGTTTCAATATACTTGAAAGTTTTATTTGGATATACTTAGTTAGCCTATATAAAGACCTATTCATTGTACACAATCCATAATTCATACAACAACTTCTCTCTTTGAGTTTTTCTCTTTAAGAATTTCTCTTGAGCTTTCTTTTAGAAGAGTTTTAACAATTTTTTTCAAATTGTGGGGATTATCTTCAAGCTTTTTCTTTCCAAGTTTTCTTTTTTGAAGGGAAAATTAGAGTCTTTTGAAGGGGGTTGTAGATTCATTTGGTTTCTAAGGCTCCTAAGGATTTCTACATGTCACTTTCCATCTTTTCCATCTATCTTGTTTCGTTTCTTTGTTATTCTATTATGTTCTAATCTTGTTTAATTGTTTCTATTTTTTATTTGGATTTCTTTTTTTTCTATCTTAATTATTATTTTTAATTGTTACCCTTTTAATTCTTAAATTTGACTTGGATTTGTTTGCGTTTCAAGATGTGTCAAACTTCGAGTTCTCCTTCATTCGTATAGAGCACTAGGCCAAATCCGCAACTTGGACAAACTTATGATCCTGTTCTACGCGTATCCATATCATCTGTTCTTGATTCTTAGATGAATAAATTTAATCAGATACGGATAAATAAGTTTTATTTTTTTTTTTTTGCGAATAAGGTTTAAAATTTGAAGAGTGGTTGAGTGGTAAAAGACTTTCATTAGTACTAGAGGGACCAAGTTTGTATCCCTCTGCTTGTGATTTTTGTGTTTTTCTTCTCCAGTCAAGATCGAGTTTATAAAATATTTTTCTACAAAAGCTATTGATCGTCTGAGGCTAGTTGAGTGGTTCACAGATGTTGTGAATACCTTGGAAATAAAGGGATTCATGTAACGACCTAAAATTTCTAATTTCGTTATTGTGAAAATATGACACAAATATCTGTCAGCTTTGGTGGTTATGTGTTCTGGGAATGTTTGGGAGGTCCCAAGTTCAAGCCTTCGCTTAGGAAAATTTTTGTACTTTGAATGAATTAGACCTTACTCTTGTTTAGTAGGCTTTTATCTTTACTGTGAAAAGTGTATTATCTACACTGATCATAAGAACCTCAAGTATCTCCTCACTCAGAAGGAGTTAAATCTTAGGCAGTGTAGATGGGTTGAGCTGCTTAAGGATTATAATTGTACCATTGAATACCATCCTGGCAAAGCCTATGTGGTGGCTGATACGTTGAGCCTTAGGGCTATGACCGATCTAAGAGCGATGTTCGCTCGACTTAGTCTATTCGATAATGAAAGTTTGTTGGCAGAACTTCAGGTTAAACCGACATGGATTGAATAAATTCGAGGTAAATAGTTAGGGGATAAGTCTCTCAGGTTGCGTTTTTGTCAGGTTGAGAATGGTGGCACTACTGATTTTAGGATAAACAGTGATGGGGAAATTTGTTTTCGCGGTCGGATTTGGGTACCGAATGAGAGAGGTGCATAGTAGTCCTTATACTATGCATCCCGATGGGAACAAGATGTACCGAGATATTCGGGAATTGTACTGGTGGCCAGGGTTGAAACGTAAGGTTACCGACTTTGTTGCCTGCTGTTTGACTTGTTAGCAAGTTAAGGCTGAACATCAGTTACCTCGGGTTTGCTACAACCGGTTAAGATACCGTTATGGAAATGGGAGCAAGTAACAATAGACTTCGTTAGTGGGTTGTCTCTAACACCCACTAAGAAGGATTTTGTCTGGGTTATCGTGGATCAATTGACCAAGTCTACTCACTTCATCCTGGTAAGAACAGACTTTTATCTTTAGAAATTAGCTAAGCTCTACATATCGAAAATAGTGAGACTGCATGGGGTACATGTCTCGATCATTTCCAATCAAGATCCTCGTTTCACGTGTCAGTTCTAGAAGAAGCTTCATGAGGCTCTGGGTTCAAGATTAGACTTCAGTACTACTTTCCATCCTCAGATAGATGGTCAGTCGGAGAGGGTGATTCAGATACTGGATGACATGTTGAGGAGTTGTGTTATTGATTTTCGAGGCAGTTGGGGGGAGTACTTGTCATTAGTGGAGTTTCCTTACAATAATAGCTTCTAGTCTAGCATCCAGATGGCACCTTATGAGGCATTATACGGTCGTAAGTGTCGCACTTTTTTATGTTGGACTGAGTTAGGTGAGCGACGTGTTCTGGGTCCCGAGTTGGTTTCTGAGACAGAGGATAAGGTTAGATTGATTCAGGATCGTTTGAAAATGGCTTCTGATAGGCAAAAATCGTATGCGAATTTGAAGAGGCGTGAGATCGAGTATTCTGTGGAGGGACTTAGTTTTTCTCAGAGTCTCACCATGGAAAAAGGTTCTGAGGTTCGGTCGCAAGGGCAAGCTGAGCCCTCGGTTTATTGGACCTTACCACATTCTGAAACGTGTGGGACCTGTAGCTTATCAGTTGGAGTTACATCTAGAGTAAGACCACATTCATGATATTTTTCACGTCTCGATGTTGAGGCGCTACCGCTCTGATCCCACGCATGTTGTTTCTGTTGAGGAGATTAAGTTTAGGCCAGACTTGACCTTCGAGAAGGAGCCGGTTTAGATTTTGGAGTGTGATGTAAAGGTCCTTCAGAAAAATTCTATTCCCTTAGTGAAGGTTCTGTGGCATAATCATAGCACTGAGAAGGCCACGTGGGAGCTTGAGGATGCAATGCGTCAGCAATATCCTCATCTGTTTAGATCAGGAAAAATTTCGAGGACGAAATTTTCTTTTAGGGGTTAGAGTTGTAACGCCCCAAAATTTCTAATTTCGTTATTGTGAAAGTATGACACAAATATCTGTCAGCTTTAGTGGTTATGTGTTCTAGGAGTGTTTGGGAGGTCCCAAGTTCAAGCCTTCGCTTAGGCAAATTTTGGTATTTTGAATGAATTAGGCCTTACTCTTATTTAGTAGGCTTTTATTTAATTGTTGGGTAAATTACATCAGAATGGGCTTGTTGTCTAGTGGTTAAATGGTGTGCTATTATGGTGGTGGTCTTGTGTTCGAATCCCTATACAGGCAAGGGTTTTTTTCTCAGATTTCGGGATAGAGTTATGTAATAGGGGGATTCTAAGTAGTGGATGTGTAGTGGGAATTATGGAAGAAGATTAAGGGATTTTTGGGGTTATCGGGATTTTATTTTCTTTTTTCCCATAACAGAATTTTGACTCTCTTTTCCCAAAAAACTTTTGCCGTCTATTCTTCTCCCTCTCCTCTTGCCAAAATTCTCCAAGTTTTTCCATTTTTCTATTCTTTTTCTTCTTCTTGATTTTTCCCTAATCCATTTATTTTCTTTCGTTTTCGCAGGCGGTTAGTGCTCGCTTAGTTTCGGTAAGTGTGTCTCTTCGTTTCTATCATGAATCTCTTAACAACTGAAGTGGTAATGTTTTTTCTCTGTGATTTGGGCGTAGGGGGAGGCTCGGACTGGTGAATTCAGTGTTCTCGTCATAACAATAGTTAAACGGAGGGTTAGCGTTGGTGGTAAGTTGGGTTTTTGTTCGTTCTTGGTTGTCAATTCACAAATAAATCAATTAAATTGATGTTGAGTGTCTTGATTATAGGCTTTGGAGTGCTCAGGGACTATTTTAGCATCAAACAAAACCAGGTGTGTACCCGAAACACAAAAAAAAAGGATTCGGCAAAAAGCCAAAATTGCTTGGTGTTTGGACAGCAGCAGTAGGCTAACTTTGAAAAATCGCGATAAATTGTGGAAATCTAATTAGAGTATGAACAAAATATGGAATTAAATCTTATTGAGTCTAGTTTCTCATAGAAGAAACGTGTAAGTAATGGAATTATAAATCGTGAGGTATAATAAACTTTATGAGACAAGGTCAGATTGAATTCAGGTTCCCCTATTCTGACTTTGGAAAATCATCAACAATTGCAGAAAAGTAATTAGGGGTTAAATTTTACATGTTTAAATTATTAATGAGTCTATTTTCAATAGAAACATCATCCAAATTTTGTACTAAGCGATAATTAATTTTTAGCAAAGAAGGGATGAAGCTGTCAGACAACAGAACAGGGGTAAGTTTGAAGATTTTACTGTACTTATTGGTTGAATCAAAAATTCTAAAAATTTTATGGTAGAAATGTATTTGACTCTAGTATCAAAGACATCAAGCAGATCTTAATTCAGAATTTTGTAGCTCAAGATATAAATAATTCAGTAACAGTGAATCAAGTAGACAGCTTTGAAGGAACATATAAGTAAATAGTGAAAACATATATGAATAATTAACTAGCATGGATTACATTAAAAATGGATCACGTGGCCAAGGCCAATTTATGCCGAGTGGGTCACATGGGCGTGTGAGCCCATTTTTCTAAAAAGTTCTGTAAGGTTGCACGGGTCGCCCAAGTCGACTTTGGACCTACTGTAGGGTCAGTAAGCTTTACTTAGACCCCTATATGTGTGATTTGTCTATCTGATTTCTATACCGAGCATGACTTATGATATCTGAATGTATGTACTATTAATTGCATAATGGCATGACATATTTTGTATGTTGTATTGCATCGGGTTGGGTTGATGATATTTGTAGGATGTGTCTGAAAGGCTACTAAGCATGTTATCTAGCAGCTCAACTGCAACCTTCTGATTATGTGCCACATTTTGGTACAACATGGTGTGTAGGGATGGGTGAGTTGATTTAATCCTGACATGGTGTGTAGGGTTGGACGGAGATGATGTATAGAGGCTGGTGGGTAGGATTACGATTCATCAGATTCGCATTACAGATCGATATGGGCCAAGGCCCTAATGTATTTCTAAGATCAGATCTCGAATGGGCTAAGGCCAAAACCGATTCGTGATAGGCACGAGCCCTGCATGTATCTAATCAATTCATTGATTATTTGTATGCATGTTTTCTGTGGGGATTACACACTGAGTTTGCAAAAACTCACCCTTTCTCTGTTTAATTTGTACAGGTAATCCCTAGACTTGACGGGTCAGTGCAGTGGAGGACTTGACGGTGGTCACACGTAAATTTTAGACTATTTTCCATTAATGCCTAGAATTTATTACTTATTTGGGGTTTTTGATGTATCTTCTGGACTATGGACTGGTTGGCTTTAAATTTGGGACTTTATAATGTTTTTTATGGATTTTTTTAAAAAACTGAAACTCCACAAAACACGGTTTTTTTTTCTAAAAACTAAGTTTTTTCGTAAATAGAAATGATTTTCCCTAAATTAATTGGTTACAAAAGTTTCCGCTAAGAGACAAGTTTTAAAGCAAATCAACTAGTTTTTTTTTCAAATTAAATAAAAGCTAACTTACTGTAACGGTTTTTAAACTCGACAATCTTGTCTTCAAATCCCTTTCCATGTGACATCGCCAGATTCGACCATAACGTATAGGCTGGGTTTGGGGTGTTACAATTCAAGTTTGAATCTTAAGGGGCACGGTTGGGTTATTATTATTATTTTGGCTAGGGTAAGGAAGATGGTGGGGTTGGTGTTTTAGCCCTATGGGCTTATGATAATTTTTTTTTTCTTTCCTCTGGCATGGGACAAGGTAAGTAGAAGGGAAATTGAGAGGGGCAATTGAGAATATATATATATAAAGAATAGAGAATCATTAAAAAGAAATTGAGTATTTTTCTCATAACGTGTTATGAAATAAATAATAAAGAGGATAAAGAACAAAAGAATAGCAAAAGAATATCTATTTTATTGATCAATAGGCATATTTACAATACTTCTCCAAATTCTATATTATATACATAAGAAGTATCTTGATCCATTTCAACCAAAATCTCATTTAATTTTAATATAATTTTTATAAATATATTCTTTACATAAGTTTTTCGGCATAATTCCAAATTTATCCCTCAACGTTTACATATTTTATCATTTTGACCCTTATTCTTTTTTAACTTAATTTGGCCCTCAATATTTTTTAAAAATGTCAAAATTAACTATCAACCTTCCAAAAAGAATTTAACTATTGTTTTTTAACGGAATATTAGCTAAAACACTAAATTTTTAAACATGGTAACTTGCATGGCGATAATGAACTCTATTCTTTTTTTTTTTTGAATATTTTCAAAATTTCTTTTAGTACAGTGATGATTCAAACCCACGCTATTCCTAGAAAAGGTGAATGTTCAACTAATAGGCCACAACTTGGAGTTCAATATTTTTATAAATTTTAAATTATTTGTTGGCTTAGTATATAATATAAGCAATGTCATGTCAACATGAATTATACATGGATGACCACATGGTTGCCTTGCTAACATCAGTAAAAAAAATTAATTTTTAATCAACATTTTTATTTAAAATAATAATTTGACTTTTTAAAAAAATTAAGGATAAATTTAACTTTAAAAATAATAATAACCAAATTTACAAATTATTAAACACTAATAATGCATTTTCTTTTGCATCTTACTCCCGCATATGAAGTTAACATTTAGCAGCTTTTAATGACTACTTTAGGGTTTAAGTTTTAACATTCAAAAATCATTTTGAAGTTAACATTTAGCAGCTTTTTTTGTATTTAGACCTCAATCTTAAATCTGTACATTATAGTAGTAGTATTTACAGAACAATTGAATAATTGTTGCTGCTAACAGACTCAACTACTTGAATAACAGACTAACAGCTAATAGTCTAGAATTACTACTCATAACATTCACCCATCCGACCGACAGGTAACACCCAAAGAAGATTCCAAAACTGATCAAAAAAGGAGATAGAGAGTGGCTTAGTAAGAATGTCAGCAACCTGCTCACAGGCAAGAACCTCACCAACAACAATAGAGCCATCAGCTACCTTTTCGCAAACAAAAAACAGGTCAAGCTCAACATGTTTGAATTTGGAGTGTAAAATAGGATTAGCAGCCATAGCAACTGCACTTAAATTGTCACACCAAATGATAGGTGAATCTTCACTTTGAAGATGTAATTCTTTTAGTAACGACACTAACCAAATAACATCACTGGTTGCGGCAGCAAGACTTCGATATTTAGCCTCAGCCGTAGATCGTGAAACTGTCGACTGTTTCTTAAAGCCCCAGAAGATAGGTGCATCACCAAAATATACGCAGTAACCTGTCGTAGACCAACAATCATAAAAATCCAGCCCCTAGTTAGCATCCGCAAAACCAACTAAAGATAGTCGGGCAGACAGACGAAATACAATCTCATAATCAAGTGTACCACATAAATATCGTAGAATTCTTTTCAAGGCAACCAGATGAACAGTAGTAGGTGCATGCATGAATTGGCAGATACGATTTACCGCATAAACAATATCAGGATGAGTCAGAACTACATGCTGTAAAACACCCGGAAGACTTTTGTATTCAGTAGGGTCATCAAGACAATCTCCGTCATTCTTGGATAGAGTAGATAAGCGAACCATTGGAGTATGAACACTCTTTGCACGAGACATGGAACTTCGGTCAAGTAGATCGCGAATATATTTTTTCTGACACAAATGAAGGCACCCTGTGGAAGACCAGGTAACCTCAATTCCTAAAAAGTAGTGGAGATCACCCATATCTTTAAGTGAGAACTCATCATTCAACTGCTGAACAAAACTATTTATATAGGAAGATAAATTAACGGTAATAATAATGTCATCCACATAGACAAGCACATAAAGAGTGAAGGCATTCGTATCTTTAACAAACAGAGATGCATTAGACTTGGATAGAACAAAGCCAACCGAAAGAAGAAAATGCTTCAATTTATCAAACCAAGCACGCGGAGCCTAATGAAGCTCATATAGAGCTTTCTTCAGACGATAGACTACAGGTTTCCCATTCGAATCATACTGAACATACCAAGGAGGTTGATATATGAACACCTTATCAGTAAGATATCATTCAAAAACGCATTATTCACATCAACTTGATGAAGTTGCCAACCTCTGGACACAGTAATAGATAGAATAACACGAATAGTAGCAGGTTTGACTACAGGAGTGAACGTTTCCTTGAAATCATACCCGGGTACTTGAGAACACCCTTTTACAACTAACTGAGCCTTTCGATGAGCAACAGTGCCATTAGGATTTCTCTTGACTTTAAAAATCCATTTACAGTCGATTATCTTACGATTATGCGGTAACGAAACAAGATCCCAGGTAGAATTATTAATGAGGGCATCATACTCAGCTTAGGCTACAGCACGCTATTCTGTGGTAGAAAATGCCTCCTCGATTGTGTGAGGTTCAATAGCCTCAACAGACCATGCCTTAGGCTTAAAAGTGCCAGCCTTAAACCGAGTAACCATCGAATGAGTATTTAGTGGAGGCACTACTGACGACGGTAGAGAAGGATGAAGTAGTATTGAGAGGCATAATAGTGCTAGGAGGACCATCACCATTGGAAAGGGACAAAGGACTACACGGCTCTTGATCAGAAGCCACCTCAACCTGAGTACCTGCACCCAAAGAAAAAGAAGAACAGGGAGCAGAAGAGGATGATGTTATGGGTGAAAATGCGACAGGCTGAGAAGAGACCTTCTTAACAAGAGGAACAAAAGTTGACAAAGAACCAGACGAAGCCACGTCATCGTTTTTTACAGCCGAAGTAAACAAAAATCGTTGTTCATCAAACACAACATGTCGAAAAATAACGACTTTACCATCCGACAAAGACATTGATAACCTTTGTGTTGAGAACTATATCCCAAGAACGTACAAGGTTGAGAACGAAAATCCAACTTATGACATAGAAACAGTCGTAGACATGGAAAATAGCAACACTCAAATACTCGTAGATGTTCATACATGGGATCTCGACCATAAAGAGCCTTATAGGGAGATTGTCCATGTAGTACAGAGGTAGGAAGCCGATTGATAAGATAAACAGCACAACAAAATGCATAACCCCAATACTCCATAGAATGATTCGCTTAGGCCAAAAGCGTGATACCCATGTCTACAATATGTCGATGTTTGCGTTTAGCCACTCCATTATGATCCGATGTATGTGGACAAGACAACCGATGAAGTATCCCTTGCGTTGCTAAAACCAACGTGAACGCACAAAATTCTCCACTCCAATCACTCTGAAATTGTTTCATATCTTTTCTGAACTGAGTTTTGACTAACTGCTGAAACTGAACAAAACACTCTACGGCTTGAGACTTTTGACGAATAAGATAAATCCATGTAAACTGAGTGCACATATCAATAAAAGATACATAATACCAATTACGACCACATGCAATCGATGCAGGCCCCCAAAGATCAGAAACAACCAAGGCAAACGGATGACTATATTTAATAGTAGAAGGAAGAAAAGGCAATTTATAATACTTCCCCCTTTGACAGACAGTACAAATATTATCAAACGAACATTTAGTAAAAACAATATTACATTTATCTAAAATGAATTTAACTATAGAAGCAGATGGATGACCAAGACGTTTATGCCTCAGAGAAAAAACACCATCATTGTCACATTTCTTCTAGAGGCCAACCGTAAAAGACACGTCAACAAACTGAACAGATGCAGCTGGTAGAGAAAAATGATAGAGCCCATCATGAATGTGGCCCCTCAGTAAAATTTCCCAAGTCATGATGTCCTTAACAACACAAAACGTCAGATGAAATTCAAAAATACATTATTGTCAATGGAAAACTGAGACATAGACAGAAGATTCTTTCGTATATTCGGGACGCATAAAATATTGGATAAACAAAGAAACTTAGAGTGAGTAGGTAAAACTGGATTACCAATATACGAGATCTTAACGGGAGTCCCGTCGCCCATTAAGAGAGAAGATATACCTGAATAAGGTGTAGAGTCATGCAAAGCAGAGGCATCTCGACAAACATGATATGTAGCCCCTAAATCCAGATACCAAGACGCACTTCCAACGGGCACAGGAATATACGAGTCAGAACCATCACAGTTGGAATTGAATTGAGTGGCATTTATATGAGACGCGGTGGAGTCAGAAACATCAGAGGCATGCAAGTCAGGGAGATGAGGAAGTCCAATGCAGGGGTCAGATCCAGTGTACACATGAGCCCTTGGTTTAGTTCGCCAAGGAACAGATGGCCTAGACATATTACAAATACCATCACCTGACGCCCCAATTTCTCGACCATGATTATGAAGAGCAACAAATTCTACACAATTTGAAACAGGCCCAGTCAGACAAGAAGGATTGTGTGGCCGAAACAAAGAAAGTGCTCGCCCAACCTCTCGGCTTGGACCAGACGAAACAGGCTCATAAAAAATTCTAGGCCCAAGTGGCCTATCACTAGCCCACCCATAAATCTGACCATTCGGCCTATAAACTCCAACATCAGCAAGCCTATGTGCATGATAAGGTGCAGGCCCAAACCCATAGTGAAATTGTGACCCAACTGATGGCCCATAAACAACACCATCAGCTCTGTGTAAGTATGAATTAGAACCCCTATCATGTTGAGGCACAACATTTGGCCAAAACAATCCTCCCGAACTAGTGTCTTGCCACTCCATCAATCCCGGGCCATGAGGTGGACCAAAGAACGGCAACAGGCCATGATGCGAACCAGAGAACTGCGATTCACCATCGCCACGATAATCAATTAGAATCGCGGCTTAAATTGTCGACGACCCTTCATAACCCTGATTATAACGGAAGAAACACGGTTGGGCTATATGGCCGAACCTTCCATAGATCTGGCACGTAGGCGGGACCAAAACCTCTCCAGTGTCCTCCAGACAAACTACAAGTGCCACGAACTGAGCCCACTGGAACTGACGACAGCCCATCCGCCAAATTCGACAACAAACCAATCTCAAAAAGGTTAGCATGAAGGGGTACATCCTGGATCGTACGCTCTTGACAACTTTCATACTCGAGCAGTACATTAACAAGCTGTTGAAACGGCAAAGGCTCCGAAGAGAACGAAGCTAAAGTAATAACTGCATCGAAATCTGGAGGTGACCCTGGAAGGACGATTTCTACCTTCTCTTCGTCTGATATTCGAGAACCGGACGCCTCTAATAAGGCACTAATATTTTGAATTTTGGCAACATATTCTTTGACCGAATAACTGCCTTTTTTTAGCAAATAAAGATCATGCCGGAGACGAGAAAGTTTGGTACCTATAATCGTAGCGAAGATTCGAGTGGCAGTCCTCTACACATCACATGTCGATCGAGCCTCTGTAAAGGAAGACAGAAGGGAGGGACTAATTGTGGAGAGTAACCATGAAGTAAGTAATCGATCTTGCTGTACAAATGCCAAGGCATCCGGAGTCGGAACTAACGAACCCTCCGGAGACGACACAAACCGCGGTGGAGTAGGTAACGTTCCATCCAAAAATCCAGTCAACTCATAGCCTTCGATAATCAACCTAACATGCTGTTGCCACTGAACGAAATGATCTTCATCCAACTTGACAGTCTCATGGCGAGGAAATGCTTGAACGAGCCTAGCCGTAGTGAACGGCGGAGATCCATGGTCGACAGAGGTAGAATCAGCAAACGCTGTGGTGGTCATGGAAGCAGACAATGAATAGATCCCAGTACCTTAGGCAACTGATACCATGTTAACATATAAGTTATAATGCTAATATTGAAAATATATTGAGTATTGAGAAAACTCTCTTTATATTTAGACTTCAATCTTGAATCTGTACATTATAGCAGTAGTATTTATAGAACAATTGAGTAACTGCTATTGCTAACAAACTCAACTACTTGAATAACAGACTAACAGCTAATAGTCTAGAATTACTACTCTTAACATAGACAAGTGAGAAATCAATTTACCAAATTAGAAATTTTTATCTGATCTTTCTTTGTCTGTATCTGAATTTCATATATAATACAGCCACTCTTGTCTCATGTGACACTTCTAAGAAGCCTCCACGTTACTCTTAAAAAAAGTAATAAAAAATGAAAAGTTGGGTTATGGGTAGTACATAAACGCAACCCCGTTTGCCTAGTATTTAATCTGTAGTAGTACTCAGCTTTACTTTGAAGAGAGGTAGAGGAGGTGGAAGTTGGAAGAAGGTGAGAGCTGCCTTCTATGATAACAATGGAATGAAGAAGGGTGAATGGAGTGCTGAAGAAGATGATAAACTAAGAACTTATGTCCAGAAATATGGCCATTGGAACTGGCATCAACTTCCTAAGTTTGCTGGTGTACTTTTATTCTTTATCTTACTATATTGGATAAATACTCGGAATAGAATTTTGGTATGTGGCACGTAGTGTACTCTTGTGATTTTATGGAGTAATTTCTTTTTCTTTTTTTTTTCTTTTTTTTTTTGTTTAGGTCTTAAAAGGTGCGGAAAGAGTTGCAGGTGGAGATGGATGAATTACCTCCTGCCTGGATTAAAACGCGGCAACTTCACTGAAGAAGAAGATGCATTGATCATCAAGTTACATGAACAATTCGGAAACAGGTTTAGCATACATATCCAATTAAATCATCATCATATTGCGGATTTAATTAAGAATAATTTTTAACCAAAAATCTCTAATAATGTGTATACATTACAGATGGTCCACCATAGCTAAAAGTTTACGAGGAAGAACAGACAGCGAAATAAAGAACCACTGGCACTCTCAGCTGAAGAAGAGTACAAAGGGAGACGAGGAAGAAAAGTGTAGTAGTTGGCAAAGTGAAGCCACCCAGAATGAAAATATTTGTGAAGGTGAAGCTGAAAGCAATAGCATCGACAACATGACGTTAGGGAGTTCACCACCCTCGTCTCCATCACCATCTTCAAGTAGCGGATCTATGTCTAGCTTAAATGCTGTTGGCCGCCTAGAAGATACTCGTCTTCCTTATTTGGAAATATATGAAACTGAAAGCAGTGGAGATTTCTGGAGTCAGCCCTTTGTTACAGACAATACATCATCCTTGGAAAAGGGTGGCTTTGAGTTGCCATTGCCTTACGACGACATGTATTATGACGATTTTGCTGATTTGCTTTGTGGATTGTGGACATAAAATTGATTTTCGTCCTTTTGATGCTGACACAATGTACTGAATAATAGAATTCAGTTCCATTTGTTTGGTTTCAATTCAATGATCGCCTATACTTTGCTCTGTCTACTGTTGATTCAGATAATCTATTTGCTTGTTTCGAGAATGCCCTATTTTTATTCAGGGCTGTGTGAGTTTGAGGTAACAATAAAATAAATAAATTGAACACTTAATTTAGGGCTTAAGAAAGAATACTTGGAAATTAACCTAATACCGCTTTTATGCTTTGGATAAATAGAAAATTGAAAAGTGGTTTTGTACAAATATTATTCAAAAAGAGGAAAATGGAAAAACCCAACGCACCGACAGCAACAGAATCACCAAATCTAAAGCAGGAAGCCCTGGCAAGAGCATCTGCAAATTCAAGGATATTGAAGAAATAACAAATGACACTGAAGAGCAGCAAATTCAGGGTTGACACACAAAACATACAAGAATGATCGCCAAATAATTTAATGTTGGGTGGATAAGTTGAGCAAATTAATTAATCAAATTCCATCTTTTATTTATTTTGTAATTATAAGCACCAAACTATTGCCTTACCGACTTTTTTTTGTTGGAACAATTTTTCTTAGGGATCGCAATGGAATATAGCAAATATTATTGTTTTACTATTGACATGTTCTGTTCTATCATTTATTTCCTCCTCCTATGAATATATAATTTTAAAAACTATTATTCTTTTTATAGATCTTGAATGCATTCATTATTGTCCTCACTTTACTCTGCTTCAATTTAATTTTTACTAATTATTATTAATTTTTAAATATTTTAAAGTTAAATATATATTTAAATATAATTATTCAAAAATATATTTAAACATAAAATATGTTATTTTTTATATATTATTTTATTACATTTTTACCCTTTTTAATAGTTTATATTTACAAGGATAAATGGTATTTTTATATAGTGGAGCAAGTCGGTTCAAGGCAACCAATTTTCATAACCTCTTCATACCTACTATCCAAAAGAAAAAAAGTCCACCCTGTCCTGCTCTGTATCTACTTTTCAAACAAAAAAAAATCCACTCCATTTGGAACGAATCGATTCAAAATCCATCGAGCGATTCAGGTTTTGTCATCCCTATTTTGCATAAATAAATATTTTAAGGGTAAACTACAAAAATAGTCGACTAATTTACCTATAAAGGCCCATTCGCAAGTATATTTACGGAAATGGGTCAATTTCTGCATTATTTACCGGAAAGGGTCGATATTGGCAAAACGCATCCACGTAGGAGCATTTTAGGGTGAAATTTCCAGCAAATCGCGCCCTTAGGGGAGCGTTTTTGCCATGTCAGCACAAAACGCGCTGACGTGGACGCGCTTTGCTAACGTGGCAAAAACGCTCCCCCAGGGGCGCGTTTTTCTCCGTGTTTTTTCTAGGTTAGTTTGCATGTTTAGTCCCTAGGTTTTTTTGGTTTAGAGTTTTTAAGGTTAGGGTTTTGTTAAAATAATTTAGGGTTAAGTTTGTAGGGTTTAGGGTTTTGTTAAAATAATTTAAGGTTCAAGGTTTTAGGAATTTTTAAAATAAATCAGGATTTAGTGTTCCTTTTTAAAAATTAATTAAATTAGGGTTTAGGGTTTAAAATAAATTAATTAAATTTGGGTTTAGTGTTTTTAAGAAAATTAATTAAATTTAGGTTTATTTTTAAAAAAAAATAATATTGTGTTTAGGTTTAGGGTTTAGGGAAAATTATATTGACAATAAGGATTTTGGTTTTTTCTACAATAGTTCCTAAAAAATAATTTTGAGAATACGGTTCTGAACAAATAGTGTCAAAACGCTTCAAACAGGATGCACGGTCAGCAAATTACTAGAAAAAGCTCTCACGTGGTCGCTCTTTTTCTATAGTAGTTCCTAAAAAAATAATTTTGAGAAGACGGTTCTAAACAAATAGTGTCAAAAACGCTTCAAGCAGGATGCACTATCAGCAAAATTGATGAAAAAAGCTCCCACGTGAATGTTCTTTTTCTACAGTAGTTACTGAAAAAATAATTTTGAGAAGACGTTTCTGAACAAATAGTGTCAAAAACACTTCAAGCAGGATGCACTATCAGCAAAATTGATGAAAAAAGCTCCCACGTGAACGTTCTTTTTCTACAGTAGTTCCTGAAAAAATAATTTTGAGAAAACGTTTCTAAACAAATAGTGTCAAAAACGTTTCAAGCAGGATTTACGTGGACGCCCTTTTTCTACAGTAGTTCATGTGTTGTATTAGGCTATAAATGAGCCAAATTTCATTCTCAGGTTGCATAAGTTACAGCAAGAAAAATTAGAGAGGCTAAGCGGAATAGAAATTGAAGATGAGTGAACGTATTAGTGATGTTATTTACTATGATGGTGAGGTTCGTAACACCGAGAACGATGTTGTTATTTTATCAGAGAACACAACGCGAATGGTTTTAACCAGACTATAGATTTGACAAAATTTCGTAAAAGAATTAGGCACAAAATCTTCGGAACGATGCCAATGAGAGTTTCTTCTATTAAGTATCGATTTTGTGCTTCGATTGATCCCGTGGCATATGACTCATTTGATATCAAAGATGGTCGTAGCTTTGAGGTGATGGTGCAAACTCATCTCGCTAGTGGATCACCCTATCTTAAGTAATATGTACAATTTTTATTGTCAAATGAAACATTTGCGACTTCAACATCTACTGTTGTTCCAAAGGAAGACACGACCCCTACCCGACACTCAGTTAGTGGGAGGCAAAACATGGAAGCGCCCGTGTTTGGTGGCAGTAAGGAATACATAACTCCTGCACGACACTCAGTTAGTGGATGGGACATGCACATCGGTGGGTCGATGTTCGATGCTGGAAATACGTATTGGAGAATGATGTCGAAACCACTTTTTTGAAAAATAAAAAAGGATAACGAAAACGAAAATGGAGTCGCCACCAATCTTTTTTTATTTAGGTGTGATCGGATCACCTCATAATTTAATCATTTTAATAAAATTTTAAATTTACCAAAACGATAATTTTTGGTCTACAAAATCCAGAAAATAGGCTCGGGAGTCGGTTACGAACGAAGAAGTATTAGCACTCTCGATACGCCCAAAATTGGTACCTAGTTGATTAATTAATGTCTTAATGCCGAATATCGAAAACTCGAAAAGGTTAAAAATACGATCGTTTTATTAAAAAAACTTGTATAAATCAAAATGCATGCTAAGACCCTCTTATTTCAGGAGATAGAATGTCACGCCCAATGAGTTAGAATGTGATGTTTTGCATCCTCGAAAATGAGCTTGTCTTTTGATTTTCAAAACTCATGCAGTGAAGTTTAAAAAAGATATTCAATTGTTTAAGTCAGATGAAAAATTGAAGCCCAATAAGTTAGGGCACAATTTCTTAAAATTATAAACGTAGAATATTGCCTTTATTTTAAAAAATCCTCATCTCGAGAGAACAATATGTCATATCCAATGCGTTAGGACACCACGTATCGAATTCCAGAGAATGAGCTTTTTATTTATATGTCTTGATTAAAGAATATTCTCGGTTATTTAGATTCAACGAGAAAAATTGGAACCTAACACGTTAGGGCTCAATCTTCTCGAAGATCCCAAATACCAAGTATTGCGTTATCTTAAAAGCTTTTGAATAAAACGATCTCAAAACTTAAACCATATTAAACGTAACTTTTGAGCGAATAAAACGCGATAGAACGATAATGTACAACGAGAAGTGACAATTTTGAAATCACAATGTACTCTAAAGGACGACAAATAATCGATAAATACAAATAAGCAATACAATACACATGAGAGCAATAATCTCACATCACATATTATGCAAATACTAACATCAAAAGCTAATGAATTATAAGTCAATTTTGAAAGAAATGCCAAGCAAATTATCACAAATAAAATGTAACATGTTTTAAAATAACTAAAAAATAAATAATATGAAAAAAGGAAATTATATTAAAATAAATTTAAAATAAGTAATATATATATATATATGAAAGTTTGAAATAAATTAAAAACATAGTTAAAAATAAATACTACATAAAATGATAGTATCTAAATAAATTTTAAAATAAATATTATATAAGAAGAAAATAAAATTCATAAAATAATATACATATATTAATTTAGATAAGTAATACATGTGGATTGAAAATATATAATAGTATATGCATAGTGGTATGTATACAAAGTTAACGTAGACAAAATATATAATAGACTAGAATTCTGAAAGAAATAAATTATATATAACATAGATAATATATATATATAATAATATGAAATCAATAATATATTATATATGTATATATGTATAATAAAAATATTTTAATATAAATTGTATATACATACATATGAAATAGTATTATATCAAAATATAATTGTATAAATCTTTTAAAGCATAGAAATATATATAAGTGAATTAAAAATATTATAAAATAAAAATCATTAAAAAATTTATTATATAAAAAATAAAATAATACATTATAAAATTAAACGATAATATATGATAATAATATAAAACTTAAAATAATAGTATATAATAGAATAAAACTATGTATATGAAAAGGTTAGATAAATATATAAACTAATATAGTAATAATATCAATAATAATAATATTAGTAATAATAATGATAATGATAATAATAATAAATTAATTGATAAAATAAATAAATAACAAAAAGGATTAAATCACAATTAAACTTAATTAACAGGAAACAAAACAGGAAACAAACGAAATTAAAAACAAAATGAAGGATTAAAAAGCAATATGCAGATTGCATGGGGGCCAAATTGGAAATATTTCCTCGCCCCCAAAACGCTGCGTTGCAACTTGGGTTGAAATGAAACAACAACAAAATGCAGGGCAAAATTAAAAAAACTAAAGAGGACAAATTTGAAATACCCTGCAAGAGCGAAAGGTAGACCTGTCCATGGGCCGTCGGGCCGGGCTCCCGAAATATGGGAGGGTTCGGGTAAAAATATAGGCCCGAAATATGGGCTTGGGCAAAAAAACGAGGCCCGTTTAAAAAATGGGCCGGGCTCGGGTTCAACTTTTTGGCCGAGGCCGCCTGCGGCCCCCAAATATAATAAATATATATTTTTTATTTTTAAATTTTAAAATACTTTAAAAATATTTTTTATTTTTTATTTTTAAAATATTTTTTTGTGTTTATTAAAAATCGGGCCGGGCCGGGCCGAGCTCGGGCGTATTATTTTTTCCGTTCCTGGCCTGGGCAAAATTTTAGGCCCATATTTCAGGTCGGCCCGGGCCTGGGCCTAAGAGGCGGGCCAAAATTTCTTTCGGGCCCGGCCCATGGACAGGTCTAGCGAAAGGGCTGTTTGCGCAATTTGACCAAGCGCTACAAAATGCGCGGATCCTTCCCCGGGTTGGGTCACGGTGCGGGTTGCTGAGGCTAAACGGCTAATACGGCACCGTTTTAGAACCATTGAAATAGGGTTTAAACGGCACCGTTTCAATAATCTTCATAAAACCAAGAAAACAAACCCTAAACACCTTTGGTTATCCTAAAACAAAATATCAAAAAACCCTTTTGCCACCGCTTCGCCGTTCTTAGTCTCTATTGTCCCTACCTGAGCCCCGATTGCGACGGAGCAGGCAGAGATTCAACGCCACGGCCACCAAGGTAAATCCTTCACCCTCCCCTTTTTACATACATCAAGTAAAATAAATAGAAGATTAAGGAAATAGAAAAGAAAATAATCGAAAGAGGAAAAAATTCAAATCACCTTAAAGAAACTTTGATTTTTTTTTTTACTTTCTACTTTCTTTTTTTTTATGCTTTTCGTCTTCCCTCTACAAATTTTTATCGGCCCTCTTTATAGCCGAAACAGAAAACAATGAAATTCCCCTCATCTTTTTTACATTTTTTTCTATTTACTGCTATTTTTTCTATTATTTGCTGTCAATTTGTTATACATTGTTGTCCCTTTCTTTTCTTTTCTTTTTTTGTTATTCCTCTTCTTTAGTTGCTTGTTGATCATTGCAGGTACATGCCAGCTTGGAGGCGCACGCGCGCGGAGGCTCGGTAGGCGCAAAGGGGAAGCAGCAGCTGAAGGTTTTGCTGCTAGGGTTTCTATTTGTGGTTAAAGCTAGGTATTGGGCTGAGTTGGGCCTTTGTTAATTCGGTATTTTGGATTTTGGGCCAATTTCTTGTAATGGACTGAATATTGGACTTTTATTTTATTTTTTATTTAGTATTTTGGTTTTAATCGGGTTAATATTGGGCCAGGCCAAAATTGGCCTATTACAAATGATGCGTAGGAGTTTCTAGATCTACTACACAGAAGGCATGATCGTACAGGTTTGTTATTCTAGTGAATTGGAAGTTGGTAAGGAGTTTTCCAGTAAGGATAGTTTTCTTGGTGTATTAAAACAACATAGCATCAATCACGGGGTTAACTACAACGTGGTTAAATCCAAATCTGAGAAGTTTGAGGCCAAGTGTGCAGTGCAAGACAGTACATGTTCATGGAAAATCATAACTTCTTTTAGGAAAAAGATAGGCTTATTAGAGGTAAAAAAGTACAAAGGTCCACATACCTGTGTTGCTAGTACAGTATCACTCGGTATTTAGAATTTTTTGAATAATAATTTTATTACTTAATGTTACATTATTTAACGTACTTCGTTGACAGGTGTTTCACAAGATCATCCCAAGATGGATTCAGGTATGATAGCTTGCTTAATACTACCGATGTTGAAGGAAGATCCTAGGACTTCTGCGTCGGTCTTAATTGTCAATATTCGTAGCTAATTGAAGTACACACCATCTTACCGCAAGGCTTGGATAGCTAAGAAGAAGGTGTTGGAAAATATGAATAGTGGTTGGCCGCTTCATATGATGAGGTGTGCTACTAGTGTCAGGTGCTGGAAAAGTACGTCCCAGGTTGCATAACAGACCTTGAAATTGTCCCTGTGTACTACAATGACTGATTACTCAGTGGATGCTAAGTGTTCAAGCATCTGTTTTGTAGCTTTAAGCAATTCCGGGACACATTTGTGTACTGCAAGCCATTGGTACAAATTGACGATACATTTATGTATAGTAGATATACCCATCGGCTATTGCTAGTTGTGGCACAGGATGGTGGTGGGAGAATCCTTCCAATTGCATTTGCAATAACACCGGGGGAGTCAGGTGATGATTGGGATTTCTTTCTTTCTAGGTTAAGGAGGTATGTATGCCCCCAACCTAATATCTGCCTTATATCGGATCGGGGCACTGGAATATTAGCCGCAATTGAGCGACAAGGAAGCCTATTAGATCGCACACACTATTGGTATTGTCTAAGGCACGTTGTGTCTAACTACTACGGGTAATATCGGTCTACCACTGAATGATGGCAAGTGACCAACATGGGTATTTAATCTCTATTAATATAATTTCATTTGTAATATTCAATTTATTCTGAATGGAATAGTGGTATGTAATTTTTGCTATCAACTTATATTAGCAGGGTACGAGATCACTAAGGACTGTTTTCATGAGATGTTGGGGATTTTACGTTTAGTTAACCATCAAGGCACAGACTACCTTTGTAACATACCTTTCGAACAGTGGACACAATCATACGACAGCGGCCTACGATATGGTCATATGACCACAAACCTAGCTGAATCCATAAATTCTGTTCTAAAAGGAACGCGTCATTTGCTGCTAACCTCGATTGTATGAGATACATATTTTCATTTGGCGGCAGTATTTCCAAAGCGAGCAGCGAGTTATAAAGGCCAAATGCAAGGAGGCCGTGTATGGTTTCGGAAGGTATTGCAAGAAATTAACAATGCGAATGCGCTGGCCAACACCACGCACATAGTGTGTCACGTTCGTGATAACTTATGGTTTCGTGTGACAGAGTTTAACAGACCGAGTTAATATATTACCAGCGAGCAATATCGTGTACACCTGAAAAATAGGACTTGCGACTATGGGACATTTGACGCACTTCGTTATCCATGCACTCATGCAATTGCAGCTTGTCAGAATCTCCGTTTGGATCTCATGAGATATGTCGATGAGTGTACAAAATAGAATACATGTACAATGTATGAAGACATGTATTTCCACCGGTCCCAGATGAACGTAAGTGGTCATCTGTACCACTTGCTCCGTTTAAGTTGTTACCGGATAGAGAATTGTGTTGCAAACCAAAAGGTCGACCTTGCTCGAGTAGAATATGTAATAATATGGATATCCGAGAAAGATCGAACTAACAGAAGTTGTGCGGATATGTAGGAACCCAGGTCATACAATTCAATCATCTTCAAACTGAAATAGTTGATAATTGCTGTAATGAAACTATGTTTCATTATTTCTATTGCGCCTTATTCAAAAGAAATTTTATTTTATTAAAAAATATAAAAATAATTTACTATTAAAATATTTAAAACAACTTTTATTTTATTAAATGAAACAATATAAAAATAGTTTTTACGAATATATTAAAAAAGTAATGTATGTAGTTCAGCTTCCGGTGAGGGTTGTGGTTGCTCCGGTGAGGGTTGTGGTTCCTCCTGTTGTGGGTGTTAGGAGGATGACCCACCTTGATAGAATAAATAATATGGAGGTGTTTGCATCATCCACGTCAGAGGTGTTTGAATCCCCTAAGGCGATGGGAATTGGTAATAAGATGAGCTCCTCGACGGTGCCTCATGCGATCCCTCCGGCGACAATGGCCTATATATCGTCGGTTTAGTCAGAGTCATCAGCAAAGGAGATGCACTAGGAAACATATAATATGTCTCTCGTACAATCGAGGTTATCAGCAAATGACGCATTTCTTTTAGAACAGAATTTATGGATTCAGCTAGGTTTGTGGTCATATGATCATTTCGTAGGTCGCCGTCGTATGCTTGTGTCCACTTTCGACAAGTATGTTACAAAGGTAGTTTGTGCCTTGATCGTTAACTAAACGTAAAATCCCCAACATCTCATGAAAACGATCCTTATTGATCTCGTACCCTGCCAATATAAGTTGATAGCAAAAATTACATACCACTATTCCTTTCAGACTAAATTGAATATTACAAACAAAAGTCATTGGTACAAATTGACGGTACATTTATGTATGGTAGATATACCCATCGGCTATTGCTAGCTGTTGCACAAGATGGTGGTGGGAGAATCCTTCCAATTACATTTGCAATAACACCGGGGGAGTTAGGTGATGACTGGGATTTCTTTCTTTCTAGGTTAAGGAGGCATGTATGCCTCCGACCTAATATCTCCATTATATCAGATCGGGGCACTGGAATACTAGCCGCAATTGAGCGACAAGGAAGCCCATTAGATCGCACACACTATTGGTATTGTCTAAGGCACGTTGTGTCTAACTACTACGGGTAATATCGGTCTACCACTGAACGACGGCAAGTGACCAATATGGGTATTTAATCTCTATTAATATAATTCTATTTGTAATATTCAATTTATTTTGAATGGAATAGTGGTATGTAATTTTTGCTATCAACTTATATTGGCAGGGTACGGGATCAATAAGGATCATTTTCATGAGATGTTGGGGATTTTACGTTTAGTTAACGATCAAGGCACAGACTATCTTTGTAACATGCCTTTCGAACAGTGGACACAAGCATACGACGATGACCTACGATATGGTCATATGACCACAAACCTAGCTGAATCCATAAATTTTGTTCTAAAAGGAACGCGTCATTTGCTGGTAACCTCGATTGTAGGAGAGACATATTTTCGTTTGGCGGCAGTATTTCCAAAGCGAGCAGCGAGTTATAAAGGCCAAAGCAAGGAGGCCGTGTATGGTTTCGGAATGTATTGCAAGAAATTAACAATTGGAATGAGCGGGCCAACACCAAGCACATAGTGTGTCACGTTCACGATAACTTATGGTTTCGTGTGACAGATTTTAACAGACCGAGTTAATATATTACCGGCGGGCAATATCGTGTACACCTGATAAATAGGACTTGCGACTATGGGACATTTGACGCACTTCGTTATCCATGCACTTATGCAATTGCAGCTTGTCAGAATCTTTGTTTGGATCTCATGAGATATGTCGGTGAAGTGTACAAAATAGAATACATGTACATGTTTGGAGACATGTATTCCCACCGGTCCCAGATGAACGTAAGTGGTCGTCTGTACCACTTACTCCGTTTAAGTTGTTACCGAATAGAGAATTGTGTCGCAAACCAAAAGGTCGACCTTGCTGGAGTAGAATACGTAATAATATGGATATCCGAGAAAGATCGAACTAACAAAAGTTGTGCGGATGGTGTAGGAACCCAGGTCATACAATTCAATCATCTCCAAACTGAAATAGTTGATAATTGCTGTAATGAAACTATGTTGCATTATTTCTATTGCGCCTTATTCAAAAGAACTTTTATTTTATTAAAAATATAAAAATAATTTACTATTAAAATATTTAAAACAACTTTTATTTTATTAAATGAAACAATATAAAAATAGTTTTTACAAATATATTAAAAAAGCAATGTATATGGTTCAGCTTCCGGTGAGGGTTGTGGTTGCTCCGGTTGTGGGTGTTAGGAGGATGACCCACCTTGATAGAATAAATAATATGGAGGTGTTTGCATCACCCACGTCGGAGGTGTTTGAATCCCATAAGGCGATGGGAATTGGTAATAAGATGAGCTCCTCGACGGTGCCTCGTGCGATCCCTCCAGCGACAATGGCCTATATATCATCGGTTTAGTTGAAGTCATCAGGAAAGGAGATGCACTAGGTCATGCATTCCAACCTGGTATAGGACTAGGAAAAGCAAACATATAAGGGTTAGGATACATATAAGGGCTAGGATGCGTACCTGGCATAACCTGAAGGGGTTGTGCTGTGGGTGTCATCGGTTGAAGAGTTGGGCTCGATGATTGTGTGAGCACTGTTGATGGGCCCATACCGTCATCCTTTCTCCATGGCATGTAATCTGGCACGCACACTAACTCTGGGATGATAATCGATTCACCAGCAGGTATATGATCATACCGTTTTTCCCAAATTTTAACATATTCTGAGAAGAATACCAGTCAATTCGTATTCATTTGCCGTAAGTCGATTTTATGCTATTTATCGAGCACCTCAGGTGCCTTAGGAATCAGTTGTTAGAATCCAAATTGCTGCAACAATCTATCCGTCTAATGCATCTCGACAGTAGCATAATTGACCAATGGGACCTTAACATGCCAAATGTTCAGATTTTGAGAGAATTCATTCGGAATTACTGCGCGTATTGCCGGATCCTCGTATAGTGTCCATTAAAACTATATGAACGTGATAAAAATATTAGTTATATACATAATACCAAATACTAAATATGAAACGACTATTTTATGTATATATATTTTATTTAATATTTACTTGCACTTCCGACCATTGGTCTAATAGAAGCCGTATATCGTCAAGAGCAGTAGGTATTCCAACATAACTCACCAGATGGTTCCACCTAATTAAATACTTTTTTAGTATACAATTTTATTTTAAATATATGCAATACTTGTCAAATCAAATAAAAATTTTACCTTATTATGAGTGGGAATGTATATGGGTAGTTCACTCGAGGACGTAAAAATAGACAGCAAAACTGAGCCCGTGATTGTAGTAGTGATAGGAAACCTCCGATTTTGGCTTTATTTAGTGGTGTCACCCCGCACATCTCCCGGAATAATATTTCCAACACGGCAAACCCCCAACTAAATTCCCCAGCTGCTCTAAAATCAACAAGTTTCAGCAGCCACATCAGATGTACGAGGTTTCGTGACAAGTTTGGCATCAAATATCCTTCAATCATCTCAAGGATGTATGCCCGAGCATATCGTATTCTTTCTACTTCAGTTGAATCATTCCCTGGCTCCAGGAATGTGTCTCGTAACCAGCTCATCTCGATCCGACCTCCATAAATATTATCCGGAATCGCACCCAAAAGATCGTAACATACGGCTCCCCAATTAGCAAATTGAACGGGCTCGATGAGTGCGGACCCATCCACCAGCAATTCCAATTGTAACTGCACGTCCTCCAAAATAATGGTACACTCTCCGCATGAAAGATGGAATGTGTGCGTCTCAGGTCTCCACCTCTCTATTAACGTGTGGATGAGTTTCTGGTCGAACTTGCACCCCCAGCCTATAGTGGCCACGTGCCAAAAACTCGCTTCCCTCAAGTAATTTTCTATCAATAGTGATGAAAGACCAAACATATTACGAATATAACATTGTAACACCCGATCTACAGACTATTATAAAAAATTATAAAATATAAATTAATTAAAATTACATAAATGAATAAAATATTAAATAATATTCAAAAATTAAAATTAACCTTTACCATTTTCATTTTTTCGACGGAGATATGTTTATGATCGAGACGAATTAATTCCCCGGCCATTGCTAACACAATCAAGTATTTTTGAAATTATAAAAAAAATACTAATTTAGAAAGAAAACTAAAGGAAATAATTAATTAAAGAGAGCTTTGAGAAATTGAAAGAAAAATTTGAAAGCTTTGAGAAATTTAGAGAGAAATTTGAGAGTTTTGCTAAATTTTGAAGAAATTTTGTGTACAATAATAAGAAGGGGTTTTATACTCTCTTTTTTCACCGTTGGACCCCCCCAACGGTCAAAAAAATAGCTGTTGGGAATAAAAACATAGAGCAAAACAGGCCCCTGGGGAGCGTTTTTGCCATGTCAGCAAATCGCATCCACGTCAGCGCGTTTTGTGCTGACATGGCAAAAACGCTCCCCCAGGGGCATGATTTGCTAAAAATTTCATCCTAAAACGATCCCACGTAGACGTATTTTGCCAAAATCAGCCCTTTCCGGTAAATAATGCAGAAATTGGCCAATTTCCGTAAATATACTTTGAAATGGGCCTTTATAGGTAAATTAGTCAAAATAGTCGCATGTGTTTCTTTAAGTTTACATTTTGGTTATTGATGTTTCAATTGTTAAGATTTGATCATTAATATTACCGACTGATAACAATTTGGTCACTTGTCATTTATCTACAGTTAAGAATGAGACGGAAATCACATAAGACAAGATTTTAATTGTTAAATGGCTACGTGAATGCCATATATATATATATTTAAAGTTTTTTATTGTGGATCCCACCACTTGTTTCTTTATTTATTTTTCTTAATATCTTTTTTTCTTTTTTTCTCATTTATTTCTCACTTACTCATGTATTTTTACTTTTCATTTATTTTATTTTTTTCTTTTCTTCTCTTTTCTTTCTTTTTTTTCATTTTGAATTTTTTTTACACTTTCTCAATTTCTTTTAACCAAAAACCCTAGTCGTCACCTCATTCCCTTTCTTTCTTTTTTTTCCATTCACCCTCAACCCCAACAACACCATCCAACCTCACCGTTGGCCACTGCTTCTCCCATTACGTCTCACCACCCTAAAAAAAACTTAGCCCTCACCTTTTACCTTACCCAAAATCTCTCTTCCTCCATCAACAACACCTTGATTGGATCCTTATACCTGTTGTAATCATCTTTCCAAACACCTAAATCACCCTTAAACCATAAACCAAGTCTCCAACAAACATCAACCAAAACAAACAAAAAATAGCCAGACCCTTCAACTACACCACCATCTTCATCCACTCACCTATAGCCTTACCACCTAAACCAAACATAACTATTATAGACATTCTAAAGAAAAAGAAGAGACAAGAAGAAAAAATGAAACAAAATGATTTTCTAAATTTTCATAATTGTTCCTTCCTTACACCTCTTTCTCTTAAAAATGGAAATAATGCAACAGTTTTGGGTTGGTTACAGTAGCTGTTAGTTGACAGTTGTAACTCCCCTCCCATATGCATCGTTTCATTAATACAGAACTTAAAAACACAAACAAAAATGCACTATTTCATTTGGCTTACAGGATAGACTAAGACGCGTCATTTTGATAATGGTTTGTTTAACCAAAATGTTGCACATTACTTGTCCTCAAGTACCTCATAAAAGTAGGAAACTTCTATTATAATTCTTGGAGCACCTCCCATGTTTAGTCTTCAGGGAATGTATTAGCCCATTCGACCAGAATTCCAGTGATGGCATGACTCCCTCTCTTTACCATTCGCCTATCCAACTCTTGAATCAGTTCCTTAGTCATGGCTCCATCATTACCTACAAATAGCAGAGTTGGTTACCTTAGTTTTTTACCCACATATTCCTTAAGTTCGGAAACATGGAATGTCAGATGAATCCTCAAGTCTGTTGGCAGCTTTAATCGATAAGCTATTTTCTCCATTTTAGCCTCAACAGCATAAGGCCCAAAAAACTAGACAACTTTTGATTTAGTATGCTCCTCACTTTATATTGTTTGTATAGTTGCAAAAGGTAAACATAGTCCCCAAATTGGAATTCTCACTCACTCCTCTTGCGGTTAGTTGCTTGCTTCATTCTATCTTGGGCCTTTTTTAGATGAAATTTAAGGAGCTTCCTTGCAACTTCCCTCTACTAAAGGCTTTTATAAATAGTGTCCATAAGTGATGACCCAACTAGGTAAGGTAGATGATAAGGAGGCGCTTGGCCATAAAAAGCCTTTTAAGGAGTTGATTGAATTGTTGAATGGAAAGTGGTGTTATACTACCACTCAGCCAAGAGAAGCCAAACAACTAGTCACTAGGTTTCTCACCTGTTATACACCTTAGATATCCCTCTAAGCATCTATTAAGCACCCCTGGTCTCTACATTAATCTCAAGATGGTAGGCAGTGGAGAGGTGTAAGTGTAGGATTTGGTGCCTTAAGTGTAGTATTTTTGTCTAGATACACTTGTAATTTTTTCGAACAGATTGTTAATAAAATTATTCATGACTTACATTAATACACTTTGTATACTGTCCTCACATGGTTTTGCATGTAAAGAAAAATAGAAGCAAATATTATCTCATTGGTTGTCTAATGTTTAACTAATATTAAGCAGTATTACGTGGTCGAATCGTAATACAGAAAGATAACTTATATTAGTAGACGTATCTAAACAAGTTCGTAGTCTAATTGAAAATGAACAAACCGATTGAAAGACTAATATGACGTCTATCAAGTCCAATTGGGGATATGTCTTGTCTTGGGCATTGGAGTGAATGGCTCCTAGAAGATAGAGACATAGATGTGACTGACTGGACTGACTGTACATTAGACTAGACCCAAGAAGAATAGATCCTAAATTCATTTATAGATTTATTCACTTGTGATGTTAATAGTGTGGCATACCTAAATCCTGAATGGATGACGGACTATGTATGCATGACTCATATACTTTGATGTAAGTAAAAACCTGAGTTCAAATAGATAAGAGATCGAAAGCTAGTGCGTTGGGTATACAACTTTTGCAGTATGTAGCATCATTCACAATAGTGGAATTCATAGCCCCAGATATGGGTAAATGGTATCCTCTCATTGGCATTACATGGTTGATGAAAAGTAAACATGGTCACGGGTCATTCATCTTTATGATGAATGATTTTATTACTATTTGATGGTAATTGAATTTTCATGAAAGAAGATGTAATAGTTATCATAAGATAAAATAGGATCATATTGGGAGCATAGATTTATTCTGAAGAGATTAAGGATATCCTATGAGGGTAACACACTTATGACAAGATCATTGGGCGACCATTTATCGAGTAGCTTTCGTAATGGTATGTCGTTGGAGAGAGCTCAGCCACGATACTATACTGGAATGATTTCATGACTAAATAAGTTTATAATTAATAGGCAAAAAGTTGAAACTTAACTATAAATTATTTGAGCCCTAATCGCATATGTTCAATTGATCCTCTACTAACTTATTGAAACTAAAAATGAATTGCATGTTAAATCAAATAAAACAATGGAAAAAATAGAGAAAAAAAATAGAGAAATGAGAAACATTTGGAAATGAATGTGGTTTTCTCCAAAATGAAAATGACCTGGAAATGAATTTATGGTTTTCGAATTAAATGATATTTGAAAAATGGAAATAAATCATTGGGTCATAGTAAATTCGTTGAATGTAGAAATAATTAAATATATTTTCTCATAGATTCAATTACGGTAAAGTCATTATGATTTTAAAGAAATTAGAATTGGGTTGAGAAAATATTTAACTAGTAAAATATTTATTTTGGGAAATAGAAAAATAAATATCGGGTTGGATCGAATTATGAGTATTGGATTAAAAATCCAAGAAGTCCTTGTAATTGGACCCAATATGGGAAAGGCCTAAAAGCCCCTCATGTTTAAGAGAAAGATGGCAAACCCTAGTTTGTTTAACTAAGGTTGCCTCTCTCTATACTTCTGGTTAGGCTAGGAGTTCATTTTTATATTTGAAATAGACTTCTACAATTCAACAAAGGTTTTACTTCTTCTTCTTATAAATAGATGGCATCGGTAGGGATATATACAAAACTCTAAGATATTGCTATTCTACCCAAAAATAGTGAGAGTTTATTCCCTAAGTACTAAATCTATTTACCAGAATAACAATTCTACCGATTTCTATTGAGAAAAGATTTTACTTTCACACTAAAAGTAAATAAATAAAAAACTATTTCTGGTTCTGCATTTGATTCGAACTGTTCGAACCCACACTCAAAGTAGTTTGTGGTACAAGAATAGCGGAGAAGGCTGTTCAGTTGAAAGCTAAGAATGACAAGGATTCGTCTAGTCGAAAACATAAGTGTGATTTCGATAAAGGGGTTATTGCTATAAATATAAAAAAAAACTGGCTTGATTTTCAAAATTTTTATTTTTCGTTATGTAAGAAAATTGTTTTCGAACCGGATATTTTCCAAAAATTGGTATCAACACCAAGTTATTTTATGTTTATAGTATAAAGTGAGACCGAAATTCTCTCTTATTCATGTGTGATTAATTTTGATAAGATGTGACATTCTTGTAATTGTATACATGTTTAGGAGAATGTATGCAAATGATTGTATGATATTATTTTATTATTATGTATGATAAAATAATTTTGCCAAAGTTTTGATTCTTAGAAAATTAAATGTAATTTATTAATTTCTCGAGCAAGTATATTCTAGATCATGGACTATCATCTCTATGCAGGGTTTAATTTTATTATTTTAGAATAAAATATGTGAGTCAAAAATAGACATAAAAATTTTGTAACCTAAATTTTTTTACGGAACCTAGAGAATCAGGACGCATCCAAGCCAATCGAGACAACACAAACCCAACCCAACCAAACTGATGTGAGACCAAAGTGGTCTAATAGTAGGAGGCTACCAGTGGTCCGCTAGTAACATTTGATGGCAAGGTCTAGTGGCAGAGGTTGACAACGGTGGCCTACAATGATGGCCAGTGGCAGCCATTAATGGTGGTCAGTGGTAGCTGACAACGGTAATTCGATAGCGACTGGCAATCGCTGACAACAGTAATGACACGAAAAAGGTGATGAAAAGATGACGATGATAGAAATGTGAACCGGTACTGTAGTAAAAGTCCATTGTGGCAAAATAGAAGAACCAAAGTATGCTTTAGGGTGAATTTTGTAATTTTTTATTTTTCTTAAGATGGAATCATAGAAACTTTGGATGGTTAGGGTCATTTAATTTTTTGTCATTTTATTTATGTGATAAGCATGATGATATTTATTTGACAGCGAATGTATGTTCATGCATATGTACGATAAGTATGCTATATAGTTTAGGGAAGAATGCCACATGTACTTGTCAAGCATATATTGATCATTCTTGATTGAAATCGGACATTAAAAACCTTGCATGTTTTTTAAATATTGAGTGGAAGAATTTCTCTTGTGATAGCATGGCAATTTAACTACCCCACGGTAAAATTGTCATGTTGATCTTATTAAGGTGATTTTCTGAAAGTAATAAGAATTGTCTTGTAATCGTATGATAGTTGGATCGACCTTTGTGGTAGGTATTATCATGTGATATAACAAGAAGTTCTTTCTTCAAATAAGACAACTAGTCACAGCATGTTAATCGATGAGATTATCCTACAATGGCTCATTTGTGGTTCATGATGTGATAGGTGTTGGGTTGATGGTTATACACTAAAGAAGTTAAGTAAATTCCTATAAAGCTCTACTTAAGTTAAAATAATGGTCAAACATTACATGACTATTAGTACGTGTGAATGCCTAAGGAATTAGGCTCATGTACTAATTGGATGAAAGTACATGTTCTTACTAGTTGATCATGATCACCCCACGGTGGCTTGATTCAATGGGTGTAGGAATTATCGTTGCAACGGCTTACAAATGTTTTCAAGGTTTAATGTAGATCACATACATAATCTTAATGCAAATCATAATGTTGTGAAATGTTTTCAAATATTTGCTTAATACAAATATATTCATGAATGAATATTTTATTTTCAGTTTGAAAATGACACCTACTCCCTTATTAAATATTCTCACTAAGGACAAACTGAACAAAAATAACTATAAGGAATGGAAAATGAACCTAATGATTGTCCTAAGTTGTGAGAAACTTAAAACAGTTCTTGTTAATAAGTACCTTCCGGCCACTCAAGTTGAGGCTAGAAAACGCTAGGAGGAGTCTAATGAAATAGCTCGTATGCTGAAAAGCGTGACTAGCACCATTTATAAGCAATTAGAGAGTTGTAAGACTACCAAAATGATTCTAGACAAACTAGAACACATGTTCGGAGGTCAATTTGCCTTGGCTCGATAGTCGAGTATTACTTGTTTGATGTATGCCTAGAAAAAGCTTGACACTACGATCAAAGACCATATGACTACTCTTATAGGATACATTGCCAAGGCCACGAATAATAAGGCCAATTTGAACCAGAACACTTAAATTGATATGGTGTTCAAGAGCTTGTCCAAAGATTTTGTTGACTTTCGGGCCTCATATAACCTTGGGAAAAAGACCCTAACACTTACTAATTTGTCGTAATTTGATATGGCAATTTAGGCTTTCCCGATATACTTAAAGAGCTTATTCTCAAGCAAAGTAGTGTATTTTCCATAGTGTATTTTCCATAGTTTTTGGTAATTTTATATTTTAATTTAATAAGTGTAAATGCCTTATTTTTATTCATTTTAAGACCCAATTTGATCAATAGTGTCATTGGGGGCCCTCACATATGGTTGAGTGATGTAGGGACGTGTTGGAGGCTGAAATCGAGTGAGAATGACACCAAAGGAGAGGGTATTGCGATATCCAAACATTGGGAATCATGATAACTCCGACAGACCCAAGAGTGGAGACCACCCTTCAGTGGTATCGCAATATCCACTTTGGGTATCACAATATCCTCCCTCTAAGAAGTCCCCCAAGTTTAAAATTGTTCAAGGTATTGCGATATCCTCTTCCTTGGTATCGCGATACCAATATCGTGAAGGGAAAAATAGACAAAAAAGGGTAGTCTTTGTCTACCTGAAGCACCAATCATTGGAGGCTCGTTCAAAGGTATTTTAGGCACAATAATTAGGTCAAAGTAGCTACTATATTAGCCAAAATTTGGCTGAAAGAGAAAAAATGGTCACATTACCTTACTTTAGGCTTAGTTTTCTCTAGGTCTTCTCCTAGGTTTTCTTCCTCTTCTTCTAAGGTTTCTTATTTTCATTTCCTTAGTTGTAGATTTTACATTTCCCAGTAACTTTTCTTCTTATTTTAGTTGTTCTTAGTTTTAATTAAGTTAGTTATCACTATAGCTCAGGTTTATTTGTACTTTTAGTCCCTATACCTTGGTTGTAAGACATTTTCAGATTTAGTTTAATGTATTTCAGTTTCTTTCACTTTGCACTTATTAAAGTTTGTTCCTTTTTATGCTTTTTAAGTTTTCTTGCATAAAAATCCCAACTTTTAATTTTTTTCTTAAGATTTGCTTTAACGGTTCCTTTGCTTTTCATTTTCATGGTTGTTAGTTTTAATTTCAGCATGAGTAGCTAAACGTTTAAGAGGGTTGGTTGATGGAGATGTGGTGAGCTGATTTTTGGATGAATGACCAAATTGTAATAAAGTGGACTAATTTCAATAAACTTAAAAACTTAGGATTGACGACCCTAAGAGAACATTTAGGCAAGTGAGACCAAGAGGAGATCTTATTGGGCACCAATTCATTAGTCCCAAATGTAACACCATCACTCGACCCGTTCGCTAAATCCAAGTGCGAGCATCACAGCAGAACTGATTGTAATATTATGCTAACCTTATGCAATTTTTGTGACAATTTTCTTTAAAATAAAAATGAATGTCAAATTTTAAAAATATATGTCAATTTTTGGGGGGGGCTTAAATTGAAAATAACTTTTATTAAGGGGAGCAAATTATTCAGAAATAAATTTACCAAATGTTTTGTTATATCAAAAGGAGAGATTGTTAAACTAAGCTTTATTTGACAATATGTTTTGATATTACAAATTGAAGTGTTTTGGAATTAAAGTTAGAATTGAACAACATTAGCAAAATAATTTTTCAATTAAAGTCTAAGAGACAAAATTTTAAACCTTTACTTTAAACTCTTAGAAAAAAATTTTGAATCAACTTTAAAATCAAGCTAAAATTATTTTAATCAAGTAAAATTCTTTAAACAAGTCAAACTATTTTTCAAACAAGTCAGAACAGCTGCAGGTCAAAAAGTAATGATACTTTTTAACCAAGTATCGATATTTTCAAAATATCGATACATTTTAGAAAAACGGTACCAAATTGATATTCTATTTTTCACAAATTTAGTGAACTTTCGATCCGATATCGATACCTTTTATATGGTATCGATAAAATCTGTCTAGTATCGTTATTTCAGGTCCAACAGTCACTGAATTTAGCATTTATTGCAGAAAAACACCGATACCTTTTTATTTGGTATCGATACTCACTATTGCAAGTGAATTAAATGTTTTGGTTTTCACATCCCCAACGGCTCTATTCATTTCTCCAACAATCACAACGGTTAGAATTCAATTCAGGGGTATAAATACCAGCTTCCAAAGATCCTACAACTATAAGAAAGAATATTCAAGCAAAAATCATCAATCAAACAACCTTTGTGCAAATACTTCCATATTTGTCTTTCATACACTTGTAAGTTTTATTTTCATTCTTTTGCTCAAGTGTTTTTCATTTTAATTGAGCTTAATTTGCAAACACTCAGATCTTGTAAGGATTATTTTTTTGTTTGCTTCTTTGTATCTCTTTGAGAGGGTTAGTGTCTTAAAATTTGGCTAGAAATCTTAAGGGAGTTGTAAGGTTAAACATTGTCCTCAAAGGTTGATCAAATTAGTGAATTTGGAAAAATCCTTAATTGTGGAAAGCTAAAGTAGTGGAGTAGGCAATTGGGGTCGAACCACTCTAAATTCTTATGTTCACTTTTCTATCTTTTCTCTTTAGCTTTTACAAAAAAATTTAAAAGTCAATTCACTCTCTTGGCAATTTTAGTTTTATCTTTTGAGCTAATAATCAATTTTTTTTCAATTTTAACTTTTATTCAAAAATACTTCAATTTGTTATATCAAGACGTATTGTCAAATAAAGCTTAATTTAACACTTGATTATCAAAAAAAGGAAAATGAAAGGAAGAGACTGAGATTTGTTTATCTATAGATCCGCACTACGTTTGATCCCTCGGAATGACTTTGACCCCCCTTAATGACTAAGTCATTCCGGGCATATTTAGTCCGTTACAATGTTTCCAAGTGCTTAATTGATTGAATGTTCATTTAACAGAATGATCTAACTTAGAATTAAGTAGTAAAGTCCCGTTATAGCCATTCAGCACACCAATCTCTAAATGGCTATTTCAAGATTGCTTAAAATAGAAAAAAAATTACCCAAATTACCCATGCACAAATAAATTGTATAAAACCCAAAAATTAAAAGAAAAACTCAATCAAAACATCCCAACAAAGGATTCAACACAAAGAACACATCAAAACATTGAAAAATGAAGGAGACACTCTTTTTGGAGCGTGGGAGGTGAGATTTCAAACTCCAAAGGGAGAGAAAGGGGATATGATGAAAGTTAGTGTTTTGTATTCATGGTTATTAATAGATAGTGGTGAACACAATGGAGGAAGGCTGGTAATGGGTTTTTGGTTTATTGCATATGGGTTAGAGTGAGAAAGTAGATAATGGGTTAGACTAAAGGCTACTTTAACGATACTTTTGAAAAGTGACATGAAGGAAAGTGTTTATGAAAATTTTAGTTTAAGATTTAACTATTTAATATTATTATAAAAAATACTTTTAAGAAATAAAATGTTAATTTTAAATATAATGTTATAAAGCAAACTATATATACATTTAAATGATGTTAAAATTGTTAATATTGTGATGTTTCGGTAAAAAATAAAACAAATTATTGTAACCGTTTATTAATATTTTAATGAAATAAAAATTTAAATATTTTTAAGCAATTAATATTAATTGTTTGTAAAATTTAATTTGAATATATAAATTATATTTTAAATAATAGAATATAACCATTACAAATTCAAATATATAATTTATGTAAATTTCAATAGAGAAATAATTGTATACACAATATAAATATTATATAAAATACATTGGATTATAAATAAGGGTTAAAAACGTCATTTGACTTCAAAAGTGCTTTTTTTTTTCAAACACAAAAGCTACATTTTATAGCTTTTGTTTTTGGGTCCAAAAGCACTTTTATTCGAAAATATTTTTAACTTCAATAGTTATTTGTTTAGCATTATTTATGACTCTAAAAGTGTTGTTAATCCCAAAAACATTTTTGAAATGCAACGAGAAACAAAACCTAAGTGAGAGGTGAAAAAAATGAAGATGAGAAATAATAATACTAATAATAAAATATTTTGGGACCTCAAAAGTAAATAATTTTAATATCTAGATATTATATTTTTATATTAGAAAGAATATTGTTTTATATAATTATAATAATTTTAAGGTTAATTTATTGATATAGTTATTAATAAATATAAAATAAATTAATAAAATATTTATAAATAATATTTTTATAAATATATATAATTTTAAATTTATTTTTATAATTATAAAATGTAATTAATTTAATTTTGAATAAAATTATAAAATAAAAATAAATTATTTTTTAATTAAAAGGATAATAATATCATTTATCCAACTAAACAAAATAATATTATTACTTACCTATTTCATTTAGTGAAGCAAACTACATACAAATTATGTGTTTGTTTTATTTCCACCGAATAGTTATTTAATTTAATTCCTATTTTACTCCGTTTCAATGAACGTCGTTGGCTTTTCTACTCAAATTTGAAGGTTGCATTAGTAAGTGATTTAAGAGTAACATGGGAGAAATGTCAATGTCAATTGTATGTTTTATAAACTTGGATAACCCCATCTTTCTTACTTCCTCCTCTCTTTTTTTATCTTTCATGGACCAAAATCTAAAATTATTTCAACCCATAATAACCAAATTCAAAAGGCATACTTTTTTTTACCTCTAATTTTATAAATAAATAAAAATTGTTTTAGTATTATTTTTCGATTCTTTTAGGTTTTACACCTACATTTTCTGTCAAATCACCCAAAATAAATCAAAAGTTAATATCTGTTAACTTTATTGACATATACATAGATTATCACATACATGGGACATCATTTAATTAATTTTTAAATATTTTCAAGATTTTTTAATGATTTTAATTTTAAAAAATGAATTAAATATGACAATCCACATATATGCAATGTCAACAAAGTTTAAAAATATTAACTTTTCTATTCATTGTTGGTTGATTTGACAAAAATAAGTTTAAAGGTTAAAAATTAAATGAATGACTAAAATGATTTTTTGTATATAAAATTAGAGGACCAAATAAATTATTATGCCAATTCAAAAACTTAAACTTCAAATTTAAATAACTCAAATCTAAAACCATCAAAACATAAATAATCCTAAACTCCAAATGAAGTGAAAATTTTATAAAAAAAAATCTAATTCAACAATTAGTGGTAGGACGTTGAAGCTTTGGACCTGTCCGGATGTTGGGCTAAATCCATGACTACCTTTAGCATAAGATAAAAGAAATGTCCAAATTAGAAAGTTTTGTATGTTTCTAAGTAAGCCTAGTGCTCATCAATTAAATCCACTACAGGGGATTATCTTACCAATGTAAGCAGACAAAAAGAAAAAGGGTGTAAGTTCGTATGAGGTTAATGGCGCAGCAACGAGCAATCCTCATCTGAAAACTGAAAGCCAAGGCAGCAGCTATGGTGATAAGATGATTAGTGAATGGTGTTATTGCTTAAAGGGTAACAATGTAGCTACCACAGCATTTAGACCCCCAACCTAAAAAAACTAAAGTTGCCGTTTGATTTATCCAATTCAATTAAATAATTTCAATCAATCTGACAGAAAACAATCCCATTTATTACGTTTTGGAAGCTTCTCATTATGACTTTAACATTTTCTCTTTCTCTCTTGGATTCCACGTGACCATTTTCACTTCCACAGGCTAAGATATATATTTGCCGTTGCTTTAAATATCAAGCTTTTTTTTGTTGGCAGTGGTTATGGGACATATATTTTATTCTGTTCATTTAAAATATAACAATATAATAACAAAAATGATGCAACTCGTTACAATCGATAGGGGTAAAGTGATTTTTTATTTTGGAAAAAAATATAATTAGCTTTGCAAAATAAATGTTACTATGTAATATAAAATTGGGGGTGACTGTCAATCATTGATCTATTAACACTGAAAATAATAAAACAAACCTATCAATAACTTTTAATATGTTCTAAGTCCACCCATTGCATGTCACTAATACTGGACAAAATTTGCCACATCACACAGAACCAATTTAGACCAGGATATTATTATTATTAAGCATTGATTATGGTTTGTTTTATTAAAAGAATGTAACGATGAAAAAACATTAACATGCATATATATGATTGTGATTATTGTTGTATTTTTAGTATTGTCACTATTACTATATATTCTCCGAAAACTAAGAGACAACCACATTTACACCCAACACGCAAACAAAAGAAAAATCCAACCCTACACTTGAAATAGCCATGAAGTGAATTTGTCTTTGTGTTGATGATACCTTGAACAAACAAAAACTGTAAAGGAAAGATGCTTGTTTCATAGCTTAGGGGTCACTCTCACAAATGGGCCATCCATTGATTAAATGCTTACTCATATGGTGTATCACCATCATCAACAGTGCTGGACCTGAGACAGGTGGGCCGTTTCATTGTTGGGGTAACCATTCATTTTCCTTCTCTTCATCTCTCTCTCCCTTCTCACACTCAGAGCTGCAGTAGTAATGGCGCTTCCATTTCCACTTTCTGAACATGAAAATTGCTGGTCAAGCACATTGACTGCCGTGTTCCAGCTGGAAGCCATGTCCATCATTGACCCTTCTTCTCTCTCCTTCCCTATCTTTTGCATCCATTTGTAGCATTTTAACAGGTTTTCCTGTACATATACCGAAACATTAAAATATAATACTTGCACTTTATTCTACTGCAATGTTCTCAAGTACCTTATGTACATATAAACAGCTGGAAATTGCTTTGTGATAGCAGGGGAATTGCAATGGGAACAGTTCATGGGAGGCAAAGAGAAGTGCCGACGCTGCAATTATCGATGGCTTGAACTCTAAAAGCTTTGTTACAGTTTGAGCTTTGAAGATGATTTCAACAGCTCGGGCTTTGAGGGCTTGCCTTAATGCAGGGTCTTTGAGCTTCAAAAATGGAATGAAAAAGGAGATGAAAGAGAAAGGAGTAATTGAACGCATCCGCCATTTTAGTGCTCCCAATATTAAATATTCCATCCTCTCTATTGTTCGTGCATCAAACATGAAACCTCCATCGCCCTACATTAATGCCATAGAAAACACATTAACCTAAAACCGGTCTTAGGTTGCTGGCCATGTTACAAATTTTTACCTGAAACTCGGCGAGAGAGAAGTCTGTTCTGTTCATCTTGGCAGCCAAAGAGACGCAAGAGATAGCAATAAGTCGAAGAACCCATGTCTTATTTTGCTGCAGCGTCAAAGTTACAGCTCTGTGAACTGACTAAATGGTGTTTTAACTAATAGCAACGAACGAAGTTAAGAAGACATTACCGGTATGGGTTGGCTTGATAAGAACCGGTCGAGATAATTAACAGCAAGATACGATATAAAGGGGTGGAATTTGCAAGAAAACTGAAACAAAAACCAAACTGAGATCACAAATGAAATAAACAAAGTGAGTGTTGGTCATTTACTTACCTGTGAGATTAAACAAATAGCTTCTTGTCTGAAACAAACATCTATATCTGTAGCTTTGAGTGTGGGCATATGATCGGATTCAAGCAAGAAGAGGGAAGGTATAGTGTTAAAGTTGGTTAATGGGTTTTCAAGATTGAACTCCATTAGCTTAGTGGCGCACTGCATAGCTACTATCTATCTGTATCTGTACCTACATTTTACTAAGAGAAGTGGGACTTTATGCAATTGCAGAAGATAGAAATCTGGTACTTATATAATTTAAAGGATGGATTATGACCTCATAATGTTATGCATTTCCCAAATTAATGAAAGGTGTAATTAATACCAGGTGGAGCTTCCAATCCATGCAGTATTTATTATGTACAAATTACAAAAAAAAAAAAAAAAAAGAACAGTGGCGAACTGGCCACCTCTGAATTGTGTTCCCCTTCTTGCACCAAACTGGTAACATTTCAGTGCCAGGTTATAAATCTTCAGGTAGACATATAATTAAATTGAACTTTTATATGAATATTACCAAAAAAACAAATTATATTCCAGATAAATTAAATTTCATTTTTTATATAAATATAGAAAATATCTATTTTTTAAATAAAAAATTTTGGCAGGCAGTAGGTACCCATAGTATAAGCTTTAATAGCAAATTAAAACTGAAGAATTTAGTTGAGATAAAAGATGATAAGTCACATTATATTTTTAAAGAAAAATTTAAGTTCAAACTTTGAAGATAATATTATTAATAAGAGTAACTACAAGACCTAAAACAGTTAATCTTTCCTTAATTTATTAAAATTTAAACTCAATCCAATAATTGAAAAAATAAGAAGCACTTTTGCTTTTCTTTTTCTTCCTCTCCCCCTCCTCTTTATATGCACATCAATATTATGGAACAATAATTATTCATTTACAAGTAATCAAATGTTAATAAGCTTATACACAAATTGAATGATTTGGTTGTCGAAAAGGCTGAGAATTTTAAGGAGGGGGGGGGATGAGAGGGAGAAATTGAAATGATAATAATGTGTATGGAGAAGCGACAATAAAGGGAAAAACACATGCACATGCAGTGGCATAATGAGTGCATGTTTCACGCCATACCACCAGGCAAATAACATCATCATACTATATGTTCTCAGCTTATATAAATTATAATAATACTGATCAGAATGTGACAATGCCCCAGCAGCTGGTGGTCCATTTTTCAACATATTGTATTAGTGACAAAATCAAAAACCAATTTATAGTATTCAATCATGTTTCTTCGGAACAGGAGCCAGCCAAGGTATGATGAAGTCACTAATTTATGCTGATGTATCAATAAGTAATCAGATAGCAAGTTTTTTCTTTGTTTTGGATAATTAGACTAATTGGTTGATGGTAATCAGATAACTAGTTTCATATAAGAATGTATAACATATATACCCATAGAAATGAAATTAAGTCATCTTTCTAACTTGATTCCTTTTTATTTAAGAATTTGAGATTTTGATAATCCAAATTTAAGTCTTATCATACGTGAATAATATGTATTGAGTTTATTCTAGTTTTAGTTCTAATTTATTATATGTGTATTATTTATTATTGTACTTGTAAACTTCTTAAGGGGCACTTGGTTCGTCGAATCCTAGATTACGCTTGATAACAGGATTACGAGAATTTAAGATTACGAGTGAAACGTGAGATTATATCTTATTTGGTTCATTTGACTGGGATATAAGATTTAGATGTTTTGTTAACAAAATGTGAGATTGTCTAGAAGCACATTTTACTCCATTGTCATTATTATAAAATTTGTTTTTTTAACAAGTTTAGTTCCTTTAATATTTTTTAGTCTTTGTTTCCATAAAATTATGATAAATTATTATAACTATAACTTTTTATTACAATTTATATATTAATAAGTAAATATATTGTGTTGAAATAAATTTATAAATCATAATTATAATAATTCATGAAAAGTGATTGTAACACCAACCATAATATATTATAGTTATAACCATAATTAATATATTAATAAATAAATTATTAAATAAAATATAATTATTATAATTGTAATGTATGATATCTCTTGGTTCACTATTAAGAAAAAATATTTTTTTAATTAGTCTTAAACTTTATTTATGAAAAAAATCTAAATTGATTAGAATAATAAAACAAAGGGCAAATTGATCCAAAATTTAAGATTACGCTCGTAATCTAAGATTACTTAAGGAATGGATCGTAATAAGATGATACCCTATATTACGGGATGATTGTAATGTGAGATTACGTGATGGTCAAAATGTTAAAATCCAAACAATGTAATCAATCTTGACGGTTTCTCGAACATCTTGCCATTTCTACGAACTCTGTCCTTCCTTTACTTGTATTCGTATCTCCATTTATTCTCAGGGTGGAAATCTTCTTTCCACCATGTCCTTATAAGGTAGCCCTGCGGTCTACCCTTCTACTAGTCCTTAGGCATCTCCCCTTTGGTGATCAATTCAAATCTGTTCAATCCATGACGAACTCATTTTCTTACCCTAGTCCTAAAGGACTTCCTATCATTTCATCTTTTGTGATAACTATTGAGATTTCTCATCCCCTAGTGGATTAAGTCCCACTTCGGGGGGAATAGCAACTAGATTATTTCCTCACAATCTACCATATTTGAGATTCTATGCTCGAAATTGTGTCATGTCCGTCAGATGTGGACCTCTTTGGCTTTCAATACCCAACAGGCTATCCTCGGAGTGTTCATCAGCATTCATGGTTTCCCATTATTTTGGTTCCCTATAGGACTAGCCGTTTGTTTAGTACTCTCCAAATGGTTTCCCCCTTGAATAGGAATAGTCTTGATAGGCATATTTTTCCACTAGTATAATTTCCTTAGTTAATGAGTTCTATTTAACTTTTCATTTCCTTGTGAACTAAATATCGCGCCCATGCTCAATCTTTAAAGAACCAAATTTCACTAAGCATTCTTTGGCAGCTCTTATTGGTGGATTCTTATTTGTGATCCCCAGGTTATCCATCCTTCGTTTTCCTGCACACTAGGCTCCACTAGGACGTCAACTCCCGTGAGTACTTCCTACTACGTTACCATCCATATTCTCTACTGATTTTCATGACTACTGTTCCAACAATCCTTTCTCATTTTCATTTTGTTCCCTATTTACTGGTGAATTTGTTCATCCGGTTGATTAACCATCACAAGTCCATATTCTATTTTCCTTCTAGCTCATTTCTCCTTGTTTGCAAAATGTTCCACCCTTGTTGTCCTGATTGACCACCCATTTTTATTATCCTGGCGAACTACTTTATGCTTCCATAGCCAAACTATGGTCTTACACATTAGGATCTCATGTTTAATGTCCTGGCGGACTACCTTGTGTTTAGTGTCCCAACGGACTTCGCATGTTGCCATAGTTAAGCTATGGTCTTACACAATATACCCCATGTTTAATATCTTGGCAAACTTCATTGGTTGTCATAGTTGTGCTATGATCTTACACCTCGTAATTCTTGTGTTTAATGTCCCAATGGACTATTTATGATACCATAATGTCTTTCAGCTATGGCCTTACACAATATAACCCGTGTTTACTATTTCAGCGGTCTACCAAAGGATGTCATAGCGTCTTTCAGCTATGATCTTAGTCCTTTTTACCATTCTGGCACGCTTTCATATGATTCCATAGCATCTTTCAACTATGGTTTTACACATTTCTATCATGATGTCATAGCATCTTTCAACTATGGTTTTACTCATTTTTGGTGCATAGCCTCCAATCGGACCCATAGCCTAGCCATAATTTTTTTATTCACCTTTCTCATTACATTCCATCCATTCCTCTATTTCACCATTTCTAACATTGATGCTCAAACACTACAGTGTTCTTTCCGTAAGACTCGGAGCTTCGCACATCACGGGTGTACTCAACAACACCGTACGGCGGTATCTCACAGAATCACCCCTTATTCTCATTCCTAACTTTGACTAACCCTTCGACATTTCCTACCATTTGCACATTATTAACACGCAAGCATAAAGATATAATCACGTAAACATAGTAATATGGAACACACCAACTAGCACATGTATCACTACCACATTCATGGTATTCATAAACCATCTCAGAAGTGAGGTATAGAAACCCACTTGATGCTTTTTCCCCTCATCCGCTTAGCTTTTCTGAGCACTAGAGCTTCCATTCTCCTAATAGCTAAGCATCGCAGTCAATACCATAAATTAACTCAACATCTTCAATTAAAACTTCAGTTTCCCAGAAACATGTAAAACCATTAGAAAAGTTTTTGGGAATACTTGACTTTACTTTATTAATCTTACGTATACAAAAGGATTCAAGACCTTACCAGCTTACTAAATTCTTTATTTTTCTAACTTAGGCCTCTTAATTTTTGCTCCATGCGAAGCTACTTATAACCATCACGTCTTTATAGCAACGAAGAAGATGAAATAAGGGAAGAAAATGAAGCAGAATTGAGATGAATCCTTTTCTGGAAGTCACTTCTCAGCTATTTATAGCGCTTCTCACAAGGTCTCCAACCTTGTAAAATCTATCCTTTTGACAATCATTATGTTTCCCACTTACAAGTTAGTTGGTTTAAATCCAACCAAATCGACCTTGGATTGCAACCAAATCATAAATAGGTTACTTTCTCCTCTCAACTTTCCAGTAGAGGTCGCCAAATTTTATCTTCTTTCAATTTAGTCCCTCAATTATTTCTAAATTTTCAGACGTAATGGAAACCGTGTGTGACATTAGGAATATTTTCCTTTGGTCCTAATACAGATCTTCTTCCTTAAGTTGCTCCCTGCTCATTAGATTCTCTTCTTGGACATACTCATGGAATTGAGACCAAATAAACTCAATTATGCTTATAGCTCCTAATATTGTTGTACTGTGGCCGAATGTCGCCTTTATGTTCAAGATCACAACAATATTTTTTTCTTGATGGTCTATTAGGGATCAAAAGATAGAAAATGGGCAGGTTTGCCACACCGCTACTAAAGTTATGGGTAAGATGGGTGGTAGGTCTCCACCATGTTACTCTAGCTTTAATCGCTAGACATGTTTTGGTGTTGGTTATGAAGAGCGCTCTAACCTTTTTACTCCTAGTAGTTATGGCCTTCAAAAGGGTTGAAACAAAGCTTTTCATTAGATTCCTACAAATGATGTCAATTGTTATACAAGATCTTACACAATGCAACAAAGGCAGTTCATTCTTTATAGGGTGCAAAGAGACACATAACTGATGGTTGTTCCCATAGTAGGGAGTGCGAAGAACTGCTTGATTTGGTATTTGAGGAAAGTTTGGAATATGGTAAATAAAAGTATTAGTAAATTTGTCTTTTCTTGCTCCTCTCATTTTCTTGCTTCTTTGTAAACTCCAATCTTAGGCTCGATTTAGGGTGTGGATCAAATATTACCTTATTTAGGTCTGGATTGTAGCTTTCCTAAGAGTTTGTGAGCTTGAAAATTTGGGACTATTAAATGAGATTGGACTTGATGTGAAGATTGTTCCTGATGATGTGGTAATGGTGTTGCGATGTTGTCCATTGAATAAATGTAACGGTGTATACTCTTTTTGTAACATTCATGTTATGCCTCGGAGTTGGGTAAAATGCTATGTAGGGTTAAAAAATATTAAAGAATTTTTTAAATGAATAAAATAGAAAATTTGAGTGTTAATGTAAAAATAGTGGAAGTTAATAGGAATAGAAAAATGTTTTCTAGATGAGAAAACTTAATTTAGGCTATTAACTCAATTGTAGAAGAATAGAATTTATTGTGGCAAAGTAAGAAGCTAAAAGTTAGGATAGAATCCATGGAATTGATGGTAAATGATGAAAGACTAGGATGAAATTTTACCAAAATAGAAAATGACTCATATATAGTGGTAATATGGAAAAGATGGAGAGTAAAATGGTAAATGAATAAATAAGATTAGGGACAAATTTGTAAAGCTTTGATTGGTTGTAATAATTAATGATATATTATTTTTATTAATAAAATAATTAGATATTTTAGAAGAAAATTGTGGAAGGATAAAGAGAAATCATCCAATTTTTCTCTCCACCTTCATGTTACTCCCTTCTTTATCATTTTCAACTTTCACTTTTATTCCAAACAAGTCCTACCACTATTTCCAAACCATTTCAAGCTTAAATATTCGAATTTCATTGAAGTTTTCTTAGTAAATTCAATAGAGTAAACTAATAGACACCTTAGTTTCATGAGAGGAAGAACCACAAGTGGTCTTTGAAGAAAGAAAGAATAAGGATAGAAATTATTTTTGAGAACAAGGTAAGAAATGATGAAACTTTCATGGAATTTATATGCATTTTAAAAGAATTGAATAGAAGTATTATTTTATTGTAGCTTTAACATATAGATGTATGTGTTTTGACATGGAAATTGTAGACAAAGAAAAGAAAAGAAGGACAAAAGTGAATAAAGGAAAATAGGTGATCAAGGAGTAGGAAGGAAGAAAACATATCAACTCAAGCTTTTGTTGTAAGTACTACAAGGAGTTTATCGTACTTTCATAGATATTAATTATATAGCATATTAATTAGTTAGAATATTTATAGATATGTTGTGTTAATATAAAGGGATTACATTGTAAAGACAATGAAATATGTTATGAAAATATGAATAAGAACCAAAAGATGATACATAAAGATTTGTCGTAAGACACTTATGTTATGAATGAGAAAAGTGTAAAAAAGCTACACATTATATGTAAGTTGAGACTTAATGACTAAATTATAGAAAAGTGATAATGAGTATATTTTAGAATGATTTAAATATTTTTGAATTAATTCAGTTATAATGCCCAAGAAGACAAAGTTAGAACTATTGGGATATTAGTGGCATGTCATTAAGGAACCTTGGCGTGCTCTCTAATTTATTAGCACATCGGTGCTCTCTGTTTAGCACATTGGAGCTCTCTGTTCTATTAGTGCACATTGATGCACCTATGTATATGTTCCGTATGTCATGAGTGTTCTACGTGGTCTACTATGAGCAGTGATATGAAATATAAATGTAAAGTGTAATAGAAGTTTTACGATAAGTGACAACAAACCTTTTGAAGTATATTTTGATTTCATTTAGTTAATGCATAACTGTGGAATTATTATATATTTAAATATGTATTGGATAATTTAATTTAATTTTTATTTTAAAATTTAAATTTCTTGTAGTGCTTACTAAGCCTTCATCGACTTAACGTGCTTATTTTAACTCGTAGGAAAAAGTTAGGTTTGACAAATTAGAACGAGGTCGTAAGCTGCTCATCTCATCACATCGTCAAGTTGAAGAAAGTATGTTGCTAAATTTTGGTATAGTTTGGCATGTACATGAGTAATGTGGCATGAGATGTAGGTTAGTAGGACTAAAATGCAAACTTTGTAAACCTTATCAAATTTGAGAACTTACTTAAATCCTTGAAGTGATGGAATAAATATGAATTAATGATGTAAACACGAGATTTTTTTAAAACACGAGAATTTTGAAATACGATAATAATTTTTGAAAACACGAAAATTTGTGAAACACGGGAATTGTTGAAAACACGAAAATTTTAGAAACAACGAAATTTTTGAAAACACTAAGATTTTTGAAACACGAAGATTTTTGAAACACGAATTTTATTTTTTTTAAGAAACACAAAAATTTGTGAAAACACGGAAGAAACACGAAGATTTGTGAAAACACAATTTTTTTTAAAACACGAATTGTTTGATTTTTTCTTAAAGACGTATCGTATTTAACACGAACCGGTGATATTCACTCAACATAGCGATGAAATCATCTAATTAGTGTCAAATCGATTCAATTCAACATTTAATCTTGATTCTATTAAAACACGAGAAATTTTTATTTTTTTTAAAAACACGAGAATTTTTTAATATTTTCGATTTTTAAAAGCGCGTCCCCCCATATTTAACACAAGCCATCGACATTCACCCAACATAGCGATGAATTCTATGACTTAATATTAAATCGGTTCGTTGCCTTATGCATTAAAATGATTTTTCTATTCTAAAAATGAAATTATTTAAATTTAAAATTATAAAATGAATATATTCAAATATTTAGACTAAATTAAAAAGATTAAGAATTTACCAAAAGTCCAAAGTTATGGGCTTAATGAATGGGCCCTTTTCCCTTTTTTTCTTTTTTTCTCTTCTTTTTTCCTCTTTTTTTCTTTTTTCATTTTTCCTTTTTTTACGCTTCTTTTTGCCAGATTCAGACTGGGGCTCTCTGGATTCGAGCCTAGCTGTGGGCTTCTTTGGTTGGCCTTTCTTTGCTCTGTTCAGGTTGTGTTCTTTGGACTGGGCCTGGCTGTCACCTCCTTCTATTTTACTTTTTTTTCTGCTTTGCCCTTTTTTTTGGCTGCTGGGCTTTTACTGTGGCCTGCTAAACTGCTGCCGGTCGGGTCGCTGGATCGAGTCGGGTCAAATCTGGGTCGAGTCGGTTTGACCCGACTGTTTTAGGTTTTTTTCATTTTTTTCTTTCCTTTTTTTTCTCTTTTTTCTTTCTTTTTCTTCTTCTTCTTCAGGCCGAACCCTAACTGCCGCTCGCTTCTCCCCTTTCGTCCACTGCTGTCATCGACTCTTCCGTTCGGTGGCGCAGCGGTCACGACGTTCTCCACTCTTCCTTTCTCTCCCCCTCTTTTTACTCTTCTCTTCTCCCTTTCACTTTCTCTCTTTTCTTCTCTCCTTTCTATTCTTTTTCTTTTCTTTTTCCTTCAAAAGCTCAAAACCTAGAGGCGTCGACGCCCCTTCCAATCCACAATTCATCGCTCGATCTTCCTCCGCCCTAGGTGGCTGTGGTAAAGAGCCGAAATTTCTTCCTTTTTTTTATTTTTGCTATTGTTTTGTTTGGTTTTTTTTTTGGTTTTTTTTGATTGATTGTGGCTTATAGGTAGTGGTGATGAGGGAAACGATGGTCGCGCGATGATCACGGTGGTGGTGGCGGTCGCTCGGCTGAGTCTTTGCCGAAGTCGTTTTGATTTTTTTGAAGTTTTTCTTTTCTGTTTTTCTTTTTTTTTGGTGTTGTCGAATCCCCCTTTTCTTTCTCTTCAATTTTTTTCTTTTTAATCTTTCAATTTTGTCTTCTTCCTCTTTGTTTTCAAGTGGCAGTAGAGGAGGGGGAGCACGGCCGATGGCCGATTGGGGGTGTCAGGCATAGAGAGCAGGGCACGCCCGAATGCTGATTGGGGGTGGTCTGTCATGTCTAGAAGGACCAAATTGTAAAGGGTGCAAAATTTCTAGCGTAAAAGTATAATTTTAGAAAAATATAGGGCCAAAATGTAATTTTTGGAAAGTTTAGGGGACCGAATATAATTTACAAAATATTAAGGGTCAAGATGTAAATTTTGAAAAGTTTAGGGGCTAAAATGTAATTTATATTTTTTTGTATTTTATATTTTTTTTCAAAATTTTTATTATTACTATTTTATTAATATTTAAAACAGAAATTAAAAATGGGTCAAAACAAGTCCAAAATTAAATCCTAATGGGCCCATATGAGACCAACCCGGCCTGAAACCCTAACCGGGCAAAATTCAGTGATAACAGCTACCCCTCTTTGCTCATCGCTGTGAAACAAGGATAGAGCAAAAACTTAAAAGCACTAAATTTTGTTCGACTGTCCAAAAATTTTTGTCTATATATTTTTGAAAGCCTGAAATTGAAAATAGCTTGGTGTGCAATCTGAAGTCCAACTCACTTCTCAGATTATGGGTTGACCTTTGAAAAATAGAAATTGAAAAATACCTTGGCATGTAACCCGAGGCTCAACTTATCTCTCACAATATGAGTTGATTTTTGAAAAGTAGAAATTTAAAAAAAGTACCTCGGCATGTGACCCGAGGCTCAACTCACCTCCCGTAATATAAGTTGATTTTTTTGAAAAATAGAAATTAAAAAGTAATACCTCGGCATGTGACCCGAGGCTCAACTCACCTCTTGCAATATGAGTTGATTTTTTTATAAACAAAAATTAAAAAATACCTCGATATGTGACCCGAGGCTCAACTCACCTCTCGCAATATGAGTTGATTTTTGAAAAAAAATAAAAAATACCTCAACGTGCGAACCGAGGCTCAACTCACCTCTCGCAATATGAGTTGATTTTTTTGAAAAAAATTGAAATTGAAATATATAACTCTTAAAAGAAACAGGGTTTCAAAAAACATCAGGTGAAACGAAAAGCCTTCTTCTTCATGGATTCTGTGCAGCTTTCTCCCAAAATTCCTTGCTCTATTGGCATACCTGTATATGCCATGTATGGTATTATTATGATATGCACATGTTCGTCCTAAATGCTTTTATGTCTCCATAATCATCTTATGCACCCTAGGTTGTTTGTTACATGCCCCCTTCTGTTTTTTGTGAGGGACTTCATTTATTGCCTCCATTCTTGACCTTCTCTTAGGTTTTGTACTCATCTTCGAATTCTGTGATTTCTTCGTACATCACCCTCGTGCCCCCTGTTGAACTTTGTTCTTACTTTAGGGTCATTGTACTTATCAAATTCTCATCCAAGTAATGCTCAACGTTCCATTTGTTTAGAGTATGTCATTTTACTATTTATCATTTAAATAAACCAAACACGAGATGCATAAAAAACAAAGTAGGCATGAAAGAAATACCTCACATTCAATTTTTTTCAAAAGCAACAAATCAAAGAAAAATGTCAAGGAAGTTCCAATAAAGAAAGCATCGTAAAGAAAGGAAAGTGAATTCAATTGCCACAAATGCTCTAGATATCCAATGCATGAACTTCTCCACGTTTCTTCATCTTGGATCTTTTCGAGCACGGCTTCTTGTGTAGAAGATTCCAAGCTTCTAAAAATGCTTCAAGTGTTGTAATCTCGACATTCAACTCCTTGTTCAAGTTGTCTTGCTCCTTAAGTCTGAATCTGCTTCATTAGGACGCCCTCTCGGGTTTTCATCCTAATCTTTTTGTTTATCAAGACGCCCTTTTTGGGTTTTCATCTTGATTCTCTTTTTTTTAGGCATAATATTTCTTCATAGCATCTGAGTTCACTGGATTAGGTAATTCTTTCCCGTCCATCTCAGTGAGAATCAGATCCCCTCCTGAGAATGCCTTTTTTATAACGTATGGCCCTTCCCAATTTGGTGACCATTTTCCTCGAAAGTCTTTTTGTATCAGGAGGATCTTTCTTAGTAAAAGCTCTCCTTCACGGAATTTTCTTGGTCGCACCTTTTTATCATGGGCCGTGATCATTCTTTTCTGGTACATCTGTCCATGACAAATTGCCTTCAAGCGTTTCCCTTCAATAAGGTTTAGTTGATCATATCGAGCTCGAACTCACTCTGATTCTTCTAACTTCGTCTCCATCAAGACGCGTAGGGATGGGATCTCTACTTCGATAGGCAGAATGGCTTCCATCCTGTAGACCAGAGAAAAAAGAGTTGCCCCCGTAGATGTCCGTACAAAGGTGCGATATGCATACAAAGCGAATGGTAACTTCTCATGCCAGTCTTTATATCTCTCAGTCATCTTCCCGATAATCCTTTTAATGTTCTTATTAGCCACTTCTACTGCTTCATTCATCTTCGGGCGATAGGGTGAAGAGTTATGATGCTTTATCTGAAATTGCTCACATACTTCTTTCATCATCTTGTTGTTCAGATTTAAAACATTATCTGAAATGATTCTTTCAGGCATACCATATCGACATATAATCTCCTTTTTTAGGAACCTACAGACTGCAGTCTTCGTCACATTAGCAAACAAAGTGGCTTCTACCCATTTTGTGAAGTAGTCTATAACCACAAAGATGAAACGATGTCCGTTAGAAGCCTTCGGGGAAATTGGCCCTATAACATCCATACCCCACATAGAAAAAGGCCATGGCGAAGTCATAACATGAAGGGGCGAAGGAGCTGCATGAATTTTATCGCCATAAATTTGACATTTATGGCACTTTCGTGCGTAGCTAATGCAATCCCTTTCCATCGTCAGCCAGTAATAAACAAGTCTCATAATCTACCTGGCCATAGTGAAACCACTAGCATTCGTTCCACAAATTCCTTCATGAACCTTTTCAAGTATCTTTCTCGCTTCAATAGCGTCCACGCATCTTAGGAGAACTTGATCTTTTCCTCTTTTGTATAGAATATCACCTTCAAGAACAAATCCAGTCGCCAATCTCCTGATTGTTCTTTTGTCATTTTCGTTTGCTTGCTCGGGGTACCATTGATTCTTGATGTACTCTAAGATATCATGAAACCATGGTCGTCCATCTGACTCCTTTTCAATGCTAAAACAGTGTGCGGGGTTCTCATATATGCTCATTTGGATAGGCATTATTTCAGTTTCTCTATTCGTTTTGAACATTGAAGCCAGGGTGGCCAAGACATCAACCAATTGGTTCTTTTTTCGTGGAAAGTAGTTAAAAGTCACTTTTTTGAATTCTTTGACCAATTTCACAACGAGATCGTGATACTTGACTAATTTCGGATCTCTCACCTCCCAATCTCTACGAATTCGATAAATGACTAATGTTGAGTCCCCGTGTACCTCTAAAATTTTGATTTTCCTCATGATAACTGCACGGAATCCCGTGATACAAGCTTCATCCTCTGCTATATTATTGGTACAGAAGAAATTCAATTTGGCAATGAGCGGGTGATGGTCCCCTTCAGCTGACACTAAGACTGCTCCGATCCCATGGCCCAATGCATTCGATACACCGTCAAAGCTCATCTTCCATGATTTCTCTTTTGATGAATTACCCTCTTCATCTGGGAAATAGAATCTCAAAGGCTCGTATTCTTCCAATGTTTGACTTGCCAAAAAGTCAGCTATTGCGCTTCCCTTTATTGACTTTTGGCTCACATATACGATGTCATACTCAGTCAGTAGGATCTGCAATCGTGCCATTCTTCCTGAGAGTGCAGGTGACTCCATCATGTATTTTATTGGGTCTAGTTTTGAAATTAACCATGTCGTATGATACAACATGTATTGTTTAAGCCTTCGAACCGTCCAAATCAATGCACAACAAAATTTTTCAATTGAAGGGTACTTTGCCTCATACTCTGTGAACTTCTTGCTGAGGTAGTAAGTTTCCTTTTCCCTTTTCCCTGAGTCATCATGTTGTCCCAGTACGAAACCCATTGTGTTTTCAAACACAGTCAGTATAATATTAAGGGTTTTCCAAGGGTCGGTGGTACTAGTACCAGAGGATTAGACAAATATTGTTTTGTCTTATCGAAGGCCACTTGGCACTCCTCGTTCCACTCTCCTAGTTTATGTTTTCGAAGGAGTCGAAAAATTGGATCTCACTGATTGGTAAGTTGAGCAATGAATTGAGCAATGTAATTCAACCTTCCTAAAAATCCTCTGAATTCTTTCTGTGTGCGTGGGGGAGGCAATTCTTGTATAGCTTTTATCTTGTCTGGATCAACTTCGATACCTCTCTCACTGACAATGAAACCTAGCAGTTTTTCCGAGGTAGCCCCAAACGTACATTTGGCTGGGTTAAGCTTCAACTGGAACTTTTTTAATCTTTCGAACAACTTTCTAAGATTCCCAACATACTCTTTTTCTTCTCGAGACTTGGCAATCATATCATCGACATAAACTTTTATTTCTTTGTGCATCATATCATGGAACAATGTCACCATGGCTCTCTGATATGTTGCCCCAGCATTCTTTAATCTGAACGACATTACCTTATAGCAGAAGGTCCCCCACATTGTTATAAATGTAGTTTTCTCCATGTCCTCGGGAGCCATCTTTATCTGATTATAACCTGAGATGCCATCCATGAAAGAAAACAAAGAATGCTTTGACGTATTATCTACCAAAGTATCGGTGTGTGGTAAAGGGAAGTTATCCTTGGGGCTTGCTTGATTCAGATCACTATAATCTACGTACATTCGCACCTTGCCGTCTTTTTTCGGCACCGGGATTATGTTAGCTACCCACTCTAGATATTTGGAGACTTGTAGAAAGCCAGCGTCAAATTGTTTCTTGACTTCTTCTTTTATTTTCTGCAGCATTTCGAGTCTCATCCTTCTTAACTTCTATTGAACAGGTTTGCATTCTAGTTTCAGTGGCAGCTTATGGATCATAATATCTGTGTTCAACCCTGGCATATCCTGATAAAACCAGGCAAACACATCCTTGTACTCATGGAGCAAGGCGGTCAAATCCCGCTTGGTGTTTTCTGAAATGGAAGTTCCAATCTTCACTTCTTGTTTTTTTCTTCACTCCCCAAGTTCACTACCTCAACAGATTTTTGATGGGGTAGGATCTGTTTCTCTTCTTGTTCTACCAATCCCCATAAGTCAGGAGACGAGACACAATCTTCAACATTTCTGTCAACTTCGAATTCTCCTAAACAAACAGCCTTCTCAAAATCGATTTCAGGATTCGTAACGGGATTGTTCATGCCATTGATATCTGAGAACCTGAAAAGTGAATAGAAAAAGCTATAAAGGAGAATTGAGGTATTGGAATCAACGAACACAATGTCATGAAATGATATCAGATACATGCAGGAAAAGGATATGAATAGAAGGAGTAGTAACGAAGTTAATAGAAATGAAAAGATCATGACAATATAGAACAAAATGTATCTTCATTAATGTTCATTGAAATGATAAAGATCAAATATAAGCTCTTACAAAAGGAACCCTACTACTTAGGGACACACAAAATGAATAATTATCATTGGACATTACTCTAAAGGGGACTTAAAAACCACAAGACGATCCACAGCAGTCCAGTTGTTCAAAGTACATACAGGAGGACGAGGGCGTATTATTGAAGCATTCTAAATTACATCATCCTCATTGTCAATGGCATTTAGGCTGATATTCCGAAGATCATTTTCATTCAATAATGTGACTTGCGGATTGTCTTGCCCTGGGTACATCACCCCTGCTGATGTAAATGTTCTTGACAAAGGAGGATATGCCAACAGCTCCCATTCCAATTCCCAGCCTGAGGTTCTCGCGATTCTTCTTTCTCGATCTTTCTGCAATTGTTTTCTTTTTTGATGTATATCTGGCTTGAACCCCAAACCATATCGACCCTTGTGGTGCGTTGGTTTCAAAGCTCTAACCATCCCTTGTTGATATTTTCCCAAACCTTTCCCTGCTCGAGCTCCTTTCCCCACGGTCAACTTAATTCCCATCTTAGTATTCCTTGACAGTTTAGGAGTGGGAAACTTATTCCCTTCAGCAACAAATGTAGCATTAATAAATTCCAAGGAACGAAAAGAACATTCTACGACATCTTCGCTTATTTCGATGTAGGGTGCATCAGCAGAGATAGATGCGACGATGTCTTCCTCACCAACGACAGTAATCAAGCGACTATCCATGATAAACTTTACTTTCTGATGGAGAGATCAAGGAACTACCCCAGCAGAATGGATCCAAGGCCTTCCTAAGAGGCAATTGTATGAAGGCGTGATGTCCATGACCTGGATCTCGATATCATATGCACATGGCCCCACCTCTAGAGGAATTTGAATCATTCCCATGACCTCTCGTCGTGTCCCATCAAATGCCATTACTATAGAATGGAAAGGCCTCAGATAAGACATATCAACTGGCATCCTAGAAAGCATGGCCAAGGGCATAACATTAAGTACAGATCCATTGTCGATGAGCACATTTGGTACTATGTAGCCCTTGCAACTGGTTGTGATGTGCAATGCTTTTACAGAGCCCCTACCATTCGGCGGTATTTCTTCATCACTAAAAGAGATGAAATTATCCGCATTCAGATTATTTATCCACCTATCAAGCTTTTTCACAGATACATTGTTCGACACATAAGCTTGATTTAACACTTTTAGTAAGGCGTTTTGATGTGGCTCTGAGTTCAACAATAGAGATAGTACCAAGATTCGGGCCAGCTACTTGTGTAATTGTTCCACAATGTTATATTCACTATGCTTAATAAACTTGAAGAACTCATGTGCTTCCTCCTCATTCACAGCCTTTTAACTTCTTGCTCAGGCTGTATTTCAATATCGTCTTCAACCTCATACATTGGTGCTTTTCCCTTTTGGCTCGGGCCAGCAACTTTCTTCTTTGGTTCAACTGTCTCGGGAGAATAACATCTTTTGCTGCGAGTAAAGGGTCCTACTCTGCTGAGACCTCCACTCACAGCCTTGGACTTTTCACCCTCAGGTACAACGATATTGACATCATAATTCCACGGCACTGCCTTGTTGTCCTTGTAAGAGAAAGGAGCAAGTACTTCAATTATCAAACTTGGTTTAACTTCTCGACTAACTTCTTCTTTCCTTGCCTCATAATAAATCACCAAAGGTCTATCGAAGCTATAAGGGAAAGCCATCGATTGATTATCAGAAGCACATATTTCTCGTCCCCTTCCACCTTATCAAAGACCTTGACCTCCTTATTATCCATCATGTCCTGAAGTAATTTTCTAAATTCCTTACAATATTGGATGTCATGCCCCTCGACACCATAAAAATCACAAAAACATTGGTCTTTTGTACTTTTTTTTTTGAGAATTCTACTAGACAGGCAGAGCAAGCCCTTTTTAACCATTATCTCACATACCTTCCGCAAAGGTGTCTCTACTTCGGCAACATAACCTATGGCTCGCCAACCGTCTTTATTTGTTACTGCATTTACATTCCCACCAGTATGATTAGGAAGAAGATTTCCTGTCACATTGCTAACACCATCGAATCGCAAAATGCCAGCATCGATGAGACCTTGAACCCTCATTTTAAAAACCAAGTAATTTTTTGTAGAGTGTCCCTGATTCCCAACGTGATACACGCAACTAGTGTTAGGATCGTACCACTTTGGGTATGGTGGCTTTAGGGGTGCCATATAATATGGGGATATTAATTGTTTTTCCAATAGCTTCGGGTATAATTCTCCATATGATACAGGAATTGGTGTGAACTAAGGCCTTTCAGAATTGGGTCTTGCTGGTTTTTGTTCATTTTTGGGTTGGCTTTGTGTAGGCATGGTATTTGGTGGGAACATAGTGAATGGTCTTTGATTATTCATGGCATAAACGGGGTAAGACGGAGGTGTTTGATAGTAAGGACTTTGAGGAAGAAAGTAGAAGTTTGAAGGTGGGCGATAATGAGGTCGTGATTGGGCGGGGTACGGATTGGAGGTATAGTGGCTCTCTGTTCCAACTATATTGGCTTCTGCCTCATTTTTCTTTACGGGTACTGCCCTGTTCGAACTCTCGGGGCCTTCCATCCTTCCACTCTTAATGGCGTTTTCAATAAACTCACCAGATATTACAATATCTGCAAAGTCCTTTGTGGCGCTTCCTACCAACTTATCGTAAAATGACGCTTTTAGAGTGTTGATGAAGAGGACCGTTATCTCTGTCTTAGTTAACGGGATTTCCACCTGAGCCGAGATATCCCTCTATCTTTATGCATATTACCTAAAAGTCTCTGTCGGCTTCTTTTCCATCATTTGCAAAGTTAGTCGATCAGGCACCATATCCGATACATGCTTGTATTGCTCACAAAATGATGATGCTAAATCCTTCCATGATCGGATTCTCTCTCTGCTGAGCTGATTATACCATCAAAGAGCCGAGCCAACCAAACTATCTTGGAAGCAGTGTACCAATAATTTATCATCGTTCACGTAGCCAGTCATCTTTCGGCAAAACATGATAAGATGCACCTTTGGACATCTTGTTCCATCATACTTCTCAAAATCGAGTGCCTTAAATTTTGGGGGTAGAACCAGATCGAGTACCAAACTGAGCTCTTTGGCACTCAAAGCAGAGAAAACTTCAGCAACTTCTACTGCCTTGATCCTCTCTTCTAGGATTCTATACTTATCGTGAGCATTATTGTCATCAATTTTTAGCCTTATTATTTCTACAAGATCATCTAGGTCTGGAACAATTGGATCTGAGGGATTAGCCCCAGGGTTCGATACAAACATTCCTTTTCCTAGATGAGCAGATGGAGCAGGATGTTGTTCCAAGACTGTAGGTTCCCTTTAGGGATATCCTCATTGTATTGCGTGGACATGAGGTGAAGTGAATCCCGGGGGATAAAGTGGATCTTGATTAGCTCTTGACTGAGGCGGCTCTACGATATCAGGACTCTGCATAGGTCCCTTTCCTTTGACCAAAGTCGTCATCATTTCCATCATTTTGGCCATTTGATCCCTTTGCTCGAGCGATTCCTCTCGATATCTCACCATCAAATCTCTTGCCTGTTGCTGCGACTTGGCCAGTTGCTCCTGCAACTCTCTTTGGGTCCTTTCTATCCTTTCCATCCTTTCATTGAGTTCGACATCCATAGTTCTAGCTCTTAAGCGCGTCCTATAAGAGTGACGTGATTCAAGAATCGTAATGTAGCAACTGTGAATTAGGCAGTTTTAGTCTTAGCGAGTGATTAGGGTGATATGAGCACGCAATAAATAAATAAATAAATGAATGAGTAATTAATGAATGTTAGTCATGCATAAATATGGAAAAATAGGTGTTGATTCCAAAATTGCCCCATACTTGGGCGTTTCCTTTATCAAAAAAGTCCATTACAAAAAGTTTTGTCATCTTAGTTTTAACAGTTACACCAATTTCTTAGCCACATCACCTTGTTTCTTTATATGTTCCAGGAATTTTAATATGCTTGACCTTTGGCTAGGAGGGTATTGGCAACTGAGAACTCCGGCTTCATCTGATAATTGCACTACTTGCGCAGTCACCTTGCGAATTTCATTGATCAAACTACCGAGATGCACATCCTTTTCTTGGAGGGCTCTTTCGTAGGCGCGAATGTCTCAGTCATGCAGACCATTCTTCTCTTCTAGAGCTCTCAAGAGGTCATCCAAATGTTGTTCATGAGCTTGCAGTGTACTTTCTAGACTTTGGATTTTTCCTTTTAGCTCTTGACGCTCAGGCTAACTAGCTGTTAGTTCTGCAGACACAGTTTCGTATTCAGCATTCTTTTTCCTTAACTCTATCATAACACGTGCAGCTCTTTCATCCTCTTTCTTCGCTTTTGCTTTTCAAAATTCCATCCCACCTTTGATGTTGCTTAGTTCTTCCTTCCATTCTGCCGATGATTTGCCCAATCCACTATTCCTCATAGTCCCTCTTAATTTCTTATTTTCCAAATGAAGGTCCCTTAAATCCTTTCTCGTGACCTCAACTTCTTTTTGGACTTTCAATTTGAACATCAATCTTCAGCTGGTAGTTTTCCTCCTGAAGAGAACTAATATCTTGTAACAGTTTAGATTTTTCACGTTCGAATTCATGTCTTGCCAATTCCAGCTCGAACGATATTTTCTCTGAGAATGGATTCTGATGAGTGACGTTAATCGATGGGGTTAGTTGACTCTTCACTCGTCGTTGCCTCCATATGTCATAATCTACAGTGATAGTATCAGCATAGAGAGCCAATTCCATTAGGTGGATTTTTCTCTAAGAATTCGTAGTATATCGAACCTTTTTCATGTAACCCTCACCCGTAAAGGCAAACTCCGATTGTGCCAATCCATCAGTAACTGGTGTCGAAACCATTTTTAAATTTGAAAAATGGGGATTGACTTTTAAAATGAAAATGGAGTCGCCACCGATCTTTTATTGCGGTGTGATCGGATCACCTTGAAAATAATTTTAGGTTTGCGAATTTTTGAGAAAACAGGTTCGGGAGTCGATTACGCACGAGGAAGGGTTAGCACCCTCATGACGCCCAAAATTGGTACCGATTTGACTGTTTAATGTCTTAATGTCAAAATTTTGAAAAGATTTTCAAATACGATCCTTCGAAAAGAAAATTTGAGTAAAATGAATTGGATGATAAGACTCGCTTATTTCAAAGAAATAAATTATCGCACTCAGTAAGTTAGAGTGCAACATTTCAAATCCTCAAAATTAAGCTTATCCTTTGATTTTTAAAACCTATGCGTTTTGAGAAAGATAACCGATTATTTAGGTCCAATGAGAAAATCAAAACCCAGTAAGTTAGGGTTCGATTTCACAAAATTCCTAAATATTGAACATTGCCTTTTATTTTTAAAATTGAGATAGCAAAATGCCATATCCAGTAAGTTTGGATCCAACATTTTGAAGTCTCAAAAGTTTTATTTTAAAATTGTATGGTTTTACCAAAATAAACACTTGGCTATTCAAATTCATCGAGAAGAATTGAAGCCCAGTAAGTTAGGGCACAATTCTCTCGAGAGTTATGGACACCAGGCCTTTTTGAAAATGATGAAATAGAACGATTGTTGTGCTAAAAAAATATACGATTTTTATAAATGTAGCATGATTGAATTGTAATATACAATGTTCGAGATAAATGGCAATCCAGACACACACTAAAAAAAACAAGTAAATAATAGGTAAATGCAAATATCAATAATAATTTTAATCATATCTTACAAACATCAATATTAGCAATTTAACATCCAATAAATTAATAATCAATTTTCTAAAAGGTACATCAAGACAATGAGAGAAAAATAATTAATATCCTATACATAAAAGTTCTAAAATAAATTAAATACATGAATTCAAAATAAACTCAAAATAGAATTAGAATAACCATTGAATAGTTGAATTTGAAATAAATTTGAAGCAAATAAAATACATATATTAGATTAATATATATAAAAGATAAACATAATAATAATAATACATATACTCGATTAAAAACCATACATAAAATATTGAAAGTAAAACAAAATTTAATGGGTAGCAAACATAAATAAAAAAATAAAAGAAAGATTAAATTTGAACTTCAAAAAAAATGAGGGACTAAAACAGCAAATAGACGCATAATTCTAAGGATTTTAATCAGCTTGATGAAAACGACGACGTTTGAATATGGATTTAAATGAAATCAAAATCAAATCCGCAGTTCAAATTTAAAAAGTGAATAAAATCCAATTGAAATTATACTGAACACGGAGGGACTCATTGCGCAAATAGACCAACGAGCGAAAATGCGCGGATCCTCTCCGGGTCGGGTCACACATGCGGGTCATATGGCCAATACGACGCCGTTTTAAGGCCACTGACGCGGGCCTTAAATGGCGTCGTTTTCTGCAACATAAATATAAACTTAAAACCCTAAAAAAGGCAGCCATCTTTTGTCCTGGAAGGAAACCTAGAGCAAAGCTACTCCCCTCTTGCACCGCTTCAGCCTTGGAGCCCCAAGTCGACTGGTTCCGATCGGAACCAACGAGGGATTCGACGGTAGACCTATAGGTACGAGCCCTGACTCCCCCCCTTTCTTCTCTCCTTTTTTTATGCTTACATATGTATTAATAACAAAACAAAAAGAAAGAAAAGCGATCGGAAAAAGAAAAGAATCGACGAGAGAAAAAAATAACCTTTTTTTTGTATTGATTTTCTTTTTGATACAGTTTTTCGTCCCTTTTTTGTATGCCAGGGTAACCCCCTTTTTACAATGCCTATTTGGCTTTTTTTTGTTTTAGCCAAAAAAACATGAAAAGAAAAGAAAAGAAAAACTGAAAAATCCCCCTAAAAGAAAAATGTTTTTTTCCTTTTTGTTGTTGCTGCTATTTTTTGTTTGTCTTCTCTTGCAGGTACAGGTACGCGTGGCGTGGCTTGACATGTACCGAGGCAGAGGTTGGCGTGGAGCGGCTCGGAGGCGTGGCTCGGCTGGGTCTGCTGTGCGAGGGAGTTGCGGTGTCTGGTTTGCATTAGAAACTGCTAGGGTTTTCTGATTCTTTCTTTGTTTTGGGCTCATTGGGCTAAAGTTCGGGTTTAGGTATTGTATTGGGCTAGAGTTTGGGTTTAGGTATTGTATTGGGTATTAGATTAAAACGATTTGGGCCATGCTGGGCCCATGTATTTGGACTTTGGACTTTTAAATGTTGATTTGGTTTATTATTTTTTGATATTTTTTGTTTATTTATTTGATTTGGGCCGGGTAGAATTAGGGTATTACAGCTGGCACAAACTGTCACGAAGCAAACTGTCTTTGAACCATCAATGGAGCATATCCAACTCCGCCCCATAATCCTAGCAAAGGCACCCAGTCTTGGTTTCCACACTTGTATAACAAGACAGAGGGATGAATCCAACGTGCTCTCCAAGTTATATCTTCATCACGGAGGTTCTGAAAAATCGAAAGCCAGTGTTGTTCAGTGACATCCTTTGGCCAATCTTTTTCAAGGTGTGCTTCCAATGGAGCGAATGTTTTTGAAAACATGTGGAAAGGTGTACGCTCCACTTTTCAAAAGTGGCTAAAAATCCAGACATTCAGTAACTGAGCTCATCCGATAAAACGTCCTTCCTCTCTCTTCCTACAATTATTTAGAGATCTAAAATTCTCAGCCAATATGGTTGGGACGGGGTTGATTCCTTGCCTCAACTTTTTGAAGAAATCCACTACCGCAACTTCAACGTGCCCAAGAACCTTTGGAAAGATGATCAGTCCGTAAACGGCCAAGCCAAATAGATCTACCCTCTTCAAAATATTTGGGTGATTCTGAACTAACTCCCGAAGAGAAAACCACGGAACACAACTGACTTCATTCTTCTTCTTTATCTATTTATCAGCCCATGTATCAGTCATCCCTGTCAACTTCATTAGTTTTTTCTTGAAGGTCATTGGTTTAGGCTCCTTCACATATATCTTGTAGAATTGTACATTGTCAATGCGAAGCAGAGCGGCATACTCTTCTATAGTCGAAGTCATGTCTTCTTGATCGAAAGTGAAACACTGATAGGCTGGGTCCCTGAATCAAACCATGGCTTGAATCAACTGTTTGTTCACATTGATTGCTATCAAGTGAGCTATGTCCCCGTATTTTTCGGTGAAGATGCCTCTGGTATCTGAGTCCCACTGTTTCCAGATCCTTGTCAAGTCTTCAATATCATTCTGACGAGCATTCGAAGTCGCACGCTCGAGAAGATTAGGGAGGTACCCTTCGTTTAAACTGTCCTCTTTTGCTTTCTAAGCCCTCGAAGACCAATCTCAGACTACGGCATTTTTCTCGATTACTTGTGTAATGGACTCCTCCATCAGAAACCCGTTTTTGGCAACCAATCTCTAATCAACACCTTCCTAATGAGATGCCTATGATGCATGATGAAAAATAAAATGAAAAACAAATAACCTTGGTTAGTGATCACAATAGATATAGTGATCCGATTGAAACACGAGATTTTTTTAAAACACGAGAATTTTGAAACACGATAATAATTTTTGAAAACACGAAAATTTGTGAAACACGGGAATTGTTGAAAACACGAAAATTTTAGAAACACCAAAATTTTTGAAAACACGAAGATTTTTAAAACACAATTTTTTTTAAGAAACACAAAAATTTGTAAAAACACGAAGATTTGTGAACACACGAATTTTTCAATTTTTTTTCTTAAAGACGTATCATATTTAACACTAACTGGTGATATTCACTCAACATAGCGATGAAATCATCGAATTAGTGTCAAATCGATTCAATTTAATATTTAATTGTGATTCTATTAAAACACGAGAAATTTTTATTTTTCTTTAAAACACGAGAATTTTTTAATATTTTTGGTTTTTAAAAGGGCGTCGCGTATTTAACACGAGCCATCGATATTAACTCAACATAGCGATGAATTCTATGACTTAATATTAAATCAGTTCGTTGCCTTATGCATTAAAGTGATTTTTCTATTCTAAAAATGAAATTATTTAAATTTAAAATTATAAAATAAAATAAGAAAAATAATATTTCAAGAATACCATAAAAATGCTAATTGAATTAAAATGGGATAATATTCAAATATTTAGACTAAATTAAAAATATTAAGAATTTACCAAAAACCCAAAGTTATGGGCTTGATGAATGGGCCTTTTTTCTTTTTTTCTCTTTTTTCTTTTTCTTTTCCCCCCTTTTTTTTGCTTCTGCTCACGGATTCGGAACTGGGACTCTTTGGATTCGTGCTGCTTGTGGACTTGCTAGGTGGCTTTGTTCTTCTCATTGGGCACGAGGCCTACTCGGCTTGTTGATCTTGTTGGTGTCTTCTGGATTGGGGCTGCTATCGATCGCTTCTATTTTACTTTTTTTCTGCTTTGCCCTTTTTTTAGGGCTGTTGGGCTTTTGCTGTGGCCTGCCAAGCTGCTGCGGGTCGGGTCGCTGGATCGGGTCGAGTCAAATCCAGGTCGAGTCGGTTTGACCTGACTGTTTTCGGTTTTTTTCTTTCCTTTTTTTCCTTCTTCAGGTCGAACCCTAGCCGCCGCTCGCTTCTTCCCTTTCATCCACTGCTACCGTCGACTCCTCCGTTCGGTGGCGCAGTGGTCACGGCATTCTTCCCTCCTCCTTTCTCTCCCCCTCTCTTTTCTCTTCTCTCCTCCCTTTCACTTTCTCTCTTTTTTCTCTCATTTCCTTTCTTTTTCCTTTCTTTTTCTTTTCTTTTTCCTTCGAAAGCTCGAAAGCTAAAGGCGTCGCCGCCCCTTCCAGTCCACCGTTCGTCACTCGATCTTCCTCCGCCCTAGGTGGTCGTGGTAAAGGGCCAAAATTTCTTCCTATTTGTTTATTTTTGCTACAATTTTATTTGGTTTTTCTTTGCCTTTTTTTATTGATTGTGGCTTATAGGTGGTGGTGATGAGGGAAACGACGGTGGCGCGACGATCACGGTGGTGGTGGCGGTCGCTCGGCTGAGTCCTTGTCGAAGTCGTTTTGATTTTTTTGAAGTTTTTTTACTGTTTTTCTTTTTTTTTTGGTGTTGCCGAATCCCCCTTTTCTTTCTCTTCAAGTTTTTCTTTTTAATCCTTCAATTTTGTCTTCTTCCTCTTTGTTTTCAGGTGGCACTGGAAGAGGGGGAGCACGCCCGACAGTCGATTGGGGGTGTCAGGTGTGGAGAGCAGGGCACGCCTGAACGCTGATTGGGGGTGGTCTATCATGGCCAGAAGGACCAAATTGTAAAGGGTGTAAAATTTCTGGGGCAAAAGCATAATTCTAGAAAAATATAGGGTTAAAATGCAATTTTTTGGAAAGTTTAGGGGCCCGAATGTAATTTACAAATTATTAGGGGTCAAGATGTAAATTTTGAAAAGTTTAAGGGCTAAAATGTAATTTATATTTTTTTGTATTTTATATTTTTTTTCAAAATTTTTATTATTACTATTTTATTAATATTTAAACAGAAATTAAAAATGGGCCAAAATAAGTTCAAAATTAAATCCTAATGGGACCAATCATTGGGCCCATATGAGACCTACCCGATCCGAAACCCTAACCGGGCAAAATTCAGTGATAACAAAGGGTATCGATACCTACAACTATAACACCCATAACCCGATCCGGTCATCGGACCCAAGTTACAAAATGATGCAATCATAACTAGAATAGAACACATTCAAATCACATTGATTATCTCAAATAAACATAGAATACTTCATAAATGCATAATTATTGCTTAAATTTAACAAAAAAATCATCCAAACATAGTCAATTCAATTTATAATTAACAAATATGTCATTTCTTAGATCATATACGGGCTTATGTATGCTTCAATACCATCCAAAATTTAACTAGGATTAATTTGCAATAATTTCAAATTTTTAGTTCAATTATAAATTAAAACAATTGAGTTCAATTTAATCATCATAAATCAATATTCAATCATTATTCATAGCATATATGTGAAAATAGAACTTAAATCGGGTCCACGGGACCTTAAAATAGTTTGGAAACAAATAGGGACTAATCTGAATCAAAACAGAAAAATATGAGAAAAACTAAAAACAGATGTCACATGGCTGTGTGGCCAGATCGTGTGACAGAGGTCAGCCCGTGTGGCCCCAAGCATGGTCGTGTGGCTACTTCACATGCCCGTGTGCTTAGACTGTGTACAAATCGAAAATAGGGTCACACGGTCGTGTCCTCAAGCCGTGTAACTAATTGTGCCTGTGTGAAAAATCCTGCACAAAAACTGAAAATAGATGTCTCATGGCTGTTTGGTCAGGCTGTGTGACAGAGGTCAGCCCGTGTGGCCCCAAGCATGGTCGTGTGACTACTTCACATGCCTGTGTGCTTAGACTGTGTACAAATCGAAAATAGGGTCACATGGTCATGTCCCCCGGCCGTGTAACTAACTATGCTCGTATGAAAAATCCTGCACAAAAAATCAAGCAACCACACAATCGTGCCGCACAACCGTGTGGGGCACATGGTCGTGTGGCAGACCATACCACAAGCCGTGTACCTAAATAAATTCAAAACAAAGCTACTTTAAGCACCATTTCTTAGGTACCAAGCCATACCATTTCTAACTATTTTCACCTATTAAAAATGCATTCAAACTTGTTAAAAACATACCAAATCATTCAACCTAATTTCCTAACCAATGTACCCTTATTAGTACCAAACTATAAACATAAACATCAACCATTTAAACCTAAACAAATTAGCTTTCATTCTTATACATTCACCAAATTAACATATATCACCAAATGCCCAAAATCATTACTTGAAGTTCATAAATTAACCTATCATGTATGTACCAATTCAAGAATCCAACAATGCATTATATTTCAAACACACTTTTATGCTATCAAATACCAAGCCAACCTGACTACTATTAAAAATTTACATCAAAACACATATTACATATTTCAAATGGCATAAAACATAACCAAATATTCATAACCTACATATACCAAAGCCCTATTTACATACCACTTATAACCGAACCAAAATGAACAATTAATCACCGAATAAGTTTTCGGATTGTAACGGCCTAAATTCAAGGTTATTGGAATATTAGTTTCATAACCACAAATTCAATTTAAAGAGAAGTTTATTTTAATATATTTGCATGAATATTGATATGATAGGAAAATCGTATGAAAATATCAATAGAAAAATTTATCCGATTTAGTGGTTAGTTAGAAAAAGAAATTATTGAAGAAATTGGGTAAAAACAAGGTATCGAGACCTCGATCTCGTAAAACCGTATTATTGAAGTGTTAGTAATATGGTATTAAAATTTCGTTAGAAAATTTCTATGTTTGGGTAGTTAATTAAGTAAAAATGACTAAATTGAAAAGGGTGTAAAAGTTACTAGAAGGATTAAATAGTTCAATTGTTCAATGAGGAGGGACATAAATTGCAAATAATCCCAAAAGGAGATATTTTGGGCGGCATAAGCTGAGAAAAATCAAGAGAATTGGTGAAATAAGGGCAAAATGGGAAAATAACAAAATTTACTAAAATAAAAATTAGACCAACTTGAAATATCTAGAATTCTATTCATATTTTCTTCATTATCATCAGCCAAAAAAGTCCTAAGGGTTTATTCAAGCTGGTATTACATAATTTTTGCACCAAGTGAGTTAATCCTTACCTTTTTCTTGTAATTTTTGTGTTTCTAAGACTTTTACAACTAGGTCCAATTACTAAATTCATTAGTTTTTGATTTCATGGATGAAATTGAAAGTCACCATGGTTGAGTGCTGTAAGTTTATGATGAAATAGCATGAAATTTAAGCTTTAATTTTTTTATGAGATAATTTTATTAGGTAATTTCAATAGAAATTGATTTGTAGGACCTAATTGTGAAAAAGTTTGGATTCAAAGTCTAGTGCTAAAATTCTGATTTCCAAAGGTTATAAAGTAGTTTAAAGTGATATAATAAAGTGTTAATTGAGAAAAATCATCTCAATTCAGAGGTTAATTGAGCAGGGACGAAATTATCATTTATTGAAAGCTTAGGGGAAAAATGGTAATTAACATCATGCACTAAAACAATTTTGGACAGCAGCAGTAGGTTAAATTGAAATTGAATTATAGGATGAAAAAATTATGAAATCAAATCTTATTGAGTCTAGTTTCTCATAGAAGAAACGGTGTAAGCAATTGAATTGCAAATCATGAGATATTATAGGTTTTGTGAGACAAGGTCAGAATGATTTCTGGTTCCTCTGTTTTGACTTTGGAAAATCATAAAAAAATTGGAGGAAAATAATTAGGAGCTTAAATTTATATGTAAAATCCTTAATGAGTCTATTTTCAAAAAACAACATCATCATCCAAATTCTGTACTAGGAGATAATTAATTTTTAGTGAAAAAGGGTCAAAACTGTCAGACAACAAAATAGGGATGACTTTAAAGAATAAACTGTACTTATTGGCTAAACCAAAAATTCTGAAAATTTTATGGTAATAAGATATGTGAGTCTAGTTTTGGGTAAAATTAACGAATCTTAATTTGGAGTTCTGTAACTCAAGATATAAATAATTTAGTGACTATGACTCAAGAAGACAGCTCTGAATGAACTATAAATAATAATGGGATTAGAGAGAATGTTACATATGAATATGAAATGTATTAAATTAATGATTAAATTTATTTATTTAAATCCAGAAAATTCAAATCTGAAGCTAGATCTAGGAAAATAAAAAGTTCGGGATTAGTAGATTTTTGCATACTAACAAGTATCGAGGTAAGTTCGTGTAACTTGATTTATATTCTTAAATGCTTGAAATGTTTGTTATTAATGTGAATATGATTTGAATGTTCATTATATGAAAATTGATGAAACATTGATATATTTTATAAAAAGGGGAAGAAATCTCGGTTGAATGGAAGGAAAATTCAATAGATCTCTGAAAAGGAATTGAAGGTAAAAAGGATCTAGCCTGGACGGGTGATCCTATCCTGATATAGCCCTCCCGAAGAATATGTGGAAAATGGATTTAGCCCGGACGGGTAATTCGAATTAGAGTCTAAATTTAGCCTGAATTGATAATTCAAATCCAAGCTCATTAGAGTAATTGTCATTGCAGGGGATTTAGCTTGGACTGGTAATCCCGACAATACTCTATGAGTTTATATTACAGGGGATTTAGCCTGGACTGGTAATCCTGCTGTAAGGATGAGGTTCGCGAGAGTGTGCTCTCTGAAATGTAATTGTGCGCACATGAATATGAATTGACGGACCCAAATTTGTACACTTAGGTGCTCCCCTAAAAATCCATCGAAATTCCAACTAGTTCAACGGGATAATATGCAAAAATAATAAGGGAATGGAAATCATGGAATTGATGAGCTCATCAATCATGGTATATATATTATTGATACATGGAAATTATTGAACTAACTTGAATGTTGAGTTGTGCATGATAATGGATGTATGAATGTTTATTGCATTGTATTGAAAATATTAGGTAAGTATAATTCTTGTTACATGAGCTTACTAAGCACAAAGTGCTTACCCTATTTCCTTTTCCCCTGTATTGTAGTGTTAAGAGCTCGGAGGTCGGATTTGGTCAGAGACGCATCACACTATCAACCTCAAGATCTCGGTATATAAAGAAACTTTATTTTGGAAATCAATGGAATGTATAGCTAGTAAGTAAATGTTAATATGAAATGAATGTATGGTTAGCCATTGGTATGGCTACCAAATTTTGGTTTTGGTATGTGATGAGGTTATCTTATGAATATGTTAAATCTATCTTGAAAATATGTTGAAATGGATTGGTTGTGTTGGATTGGTCTCAGTTTAAAATCGCAGGGAAGATTAGATATTTATAAAGGGGTTATATTGAGTTCATAAAAAAAACTTTGGGATTTTGCGAAAAAAATTTCTTATGGTTTCGATTTAATCCCGGTTTGGTTTCGATGTATGTTTTGGGCTTCGGAGGCCCATCCAAGGGACGTCATGACATGTTTCGATAAATGAATAGTATTTAACTCGTAATAACAAAAAATTTATTCGGTAAAATCTGGTAATGCCTCATACCCTATTTCGGCAACGAATACGGGTGGGGGTATTACACAGATAGTGTGATCTCCAAAAGCAATCCAATCGACAACTCGAATTTGACGATCTACAAGGAAGAAAAAGCTTATGTAAAGCTTAGTAAGTTCGTATTAAATATAAACTTTAACTTACCGTAACAGTTGTAACTTAAACATTTCTCAACTAAATACCATAACATGATCATGTGTTCATTATTAACCTATAGACATCACAAGTCTCACAAGGTTAGTGAGTTCATATAAACATAACGTGAAATTTTCTTACTATGTCGTAGAATATTACAACTGAACACATTTAAAACTTAATTCAACCATCACCTATTCAATTAACAACTCACATTTCATTTCAAATATCCATATCCAATTTCCCAATTCATACATCTATTTCCATATAACCAATTTATATAACCATCTCATGTAATCGTTTCATATAACTATTTTGTATAACCATTTCATTTAAACATTTCATTTTACCACTTCATTTACACATTTAACACATTATCATTATGTATATCACATTTAGTTTCCATATTTCATATAAATTTCTCCATTCAATGTCTAATTCCATATAATCGTTTTGTATATCCAATTTCATTTTATACATTTAACATCTGATGAACCAAATGAAATAATGTCGGATACGCGGGAATAATGCTCACACAAAGTGTGCCTGTAATTGTATATGCTCATACAAGCTGTGAAATGGGTCTGCTCACACGAGTTGTAAGTCGAGATGTTAAACTACCCGATACTGATCGCATGAGATATGGAGAATCTGCAACAAATACAGGACCTCAGCCATTGGTAAGACATCCAAGACCAGCACCCGAACTGTAATAACCCTAATGACATGTCATTTGCATCCTATGTAATGGCCCAAATTCAAGGTTATCAGAATAGTGGTTTCGTAACCACAAATCCGATTTAAAGAGAAATTTATTTTAATATTTTTGCATGAATATTGATATGATAGAAAAATCGTATGAAAATATAGATAGAAGAATTTTACCGATTTAGTGGTTAGTTAGAAAAAAAATTATTGAAGAAATTGGGTAAAAACAAGGTATCGAGACCTCGATCTCGTAAAATCGAGTCAAAAATATTTTTATAAATATTTATGAAGTGTTAGTAATATGGTATTAAAATTTCGTTAGAAAATTTTAATGTTTGGGTAGTCAATTAAGTGAAAAGAACTAAATTGAAAAAGGTGTAAAAGTTACTAGAAGGATTAAATAACTCAATGGTTAAATGATGAGGGACATAAATTGCAAATAAGCCCAAAAGAAGATATTTTGGACGGCATACGCTGAGAAAAATCAGGAGAATTGAAGAATTAAGGGTAAAATTGGAATATTGTAATATTTACTTTAAAAATTAGGACTAAAGTGGAATATCTAGAATTCTCTTTATTTTTCTGCATTCTCATCCGCCAAAAAACGTCCTAAGGGTTTCTTCAAGCTGGTTTTTCATAATTGTTGCACCAAGTGAGTTAATCCTTGCCTTTTTCTTATAATTTTTGTGTTTCTAAGACTTTTACAACTAGGTCCTATTACTAAATTCATTAGTTTTTGATTTTATGAATGAATTTGAAAGTTGCTATGAATATGTGTTGGAAGTTTATGATGAAATAGGATGAAATTGAAGCTTTAATTTGTTTATGAGATGATTTTATTAGGTAATTTCAATAGAAATTGATTTGTAGGACTTAATTGTGAAAAAAGTTTGGAATTAAAGTCTAGTGCTAAAATTCTGATTTCCAAAGGTTATAAAGTAGTTTAAAGTGATAGAATAAAGTGTTGGTTGAGAAAAATCAGCTCAATTGAGAGGTTAATTGAGCAGGGATGGAATTATCATTTATTGAAAGCTGAGGGAAAGAATGGTAATTAACATTATGCACTAAAACAATTTTGGACGGCAGCAGTAGTCTAACTTTGAAAAATCACCAAAAATTGTAAAGATCTAATTGGAGGATGAATAAAATATTAAATTAAAGCTTATTGAGTCTAGTTTCTTATAAAAGAAACAGTGTAAGCAATGGAATTGTAAATCACCACAAATTGTAGTCTAATTTTGAAAAATCACCAAAAATTGTAGAGATCTAATTAGAGGATGAATAAAATATTAAATTAAAGCTTATTGAGTCTAGTTTCTTATAAAAGAAACAATGTAAGCAATGGAATTGTAAATCATGAGATATAATAGATTTTGTGAGACAAGATCAAAATGAATTATGGTTCCCTATTCTGATTTTGGAAAATCATTAAAAATTGTACAAAAATTATTATGAGTTATAATTTATATGGTTAGAATCTTTAATGAGTCTATTTTCAGAATAAACAAATGAAAACATCATCTGAATTCTGTACAATGAGATAATTAATTTTTAGTGAAGAGAGGCCGGAACTGTCGAACAGTGAAACAGGGGAAACTTTAAAGAATAAACTGTACTTATTGGCTAAACCAAAAATTATGAAAATTTTTATGATAAGAATATATGCGAGTCTAGTTTTGGGTAAAATTAGCGTATCTTAATTTGGAGTTCCGTAGCTCAAGATATAAATAATTTAGTGACTGTGACCCAGTGAGACAGCTTTGAATGCACTATAAATAATAATGGAATTATAGAGAATGTTACATATGAACATGAAAAGTATTAGATTAATGATTAAATTTATTTATTTAGATCCGGAAAATTTAAATACGAAGCAAGATCAAGGAAAAGAAAAGGTTCGGGACTAGTAGATTTTTGGTTACGAACAAGTGTCGAGATAAGTTCGTGTAACTTGAATTATATTCTTAAGTGCTTGAAATATATTTTTCTTGATGTGAATATGATTTGGATGTTTATTGTATGATAATTGATGAATTATTGATATTCTTGATGAAAAGAGAAAATAAATCCCGGTTGAATGAAAGGAAAATTAGATGGATCTCTGAAAAGGAATTGACGGTAAAAAGGATCTATCCCGGACGGGTGATCATATTCTGATATAGCTCTCCCAAATAATATGTGGAAAATGGATTTAGCCCGGACGGGGAATCCGAATTAGGGTCTGAATTTAGCCTGGACTGGTAATTCAGATCCAAGTTCATTAGAGTAATTGTCGTCGTTGAGGATTTAGCTTCGACTGGTAATCCCGACAATACTCTATGAGTTTATATTATAGGATTTAGCTTTGACCGGTAATCCCATTGTAAGGATGAGGTTCATGGAGTGTACTCTCTGAAATAGAAATGTGCGCACATGAATATGAATTGACGGACCCGAATTTGTACACTAAAGTGTACATCTAAAAATTCATCGAAATTTCGGGAAATTCAACGGGATAAATATGGAAAAATAACAAGGGAATGGAAAATATGGAATTGATGAGCTCATCAATCATTTGTCTTTGTAATGAATTTATATGATGTTTACTTAACTAATGCAAAAGTTGAGTTTGTATGTGATAGGTATATGTTTATGTGAATTGGATGTGTGCTTGTGTTATTAAATGATAGGTGTATAATATGGTAAGTATAATTCTTGTTGCATGAACTTACTAAGCACAATGTGCTTACCCCGTTCTTTTTTTCCCTATTTTGTAGTGCTCGAGAGCTCGAAGGTTGGAGATTAGTCGGAGCTTTATCACACTATCAACCCATATCTTTTGGTATTTGAAAATGACTTATTTTGAAAGAATGGCATGTATAGACTAAATACCAATATTACATAGAAATGAATGTTTGTAACTTAGCTGTTGGTATGGCTAGAGTAAGTATAACTTTGAGATTTTGTGAAAATTTTCTTATGGCTTCAATTTAATATTAGTTTAGTCTCGATGTATGTTTTGGGGCCCATCCAAGGGACGTCATGACATGATTCGATAAATGAATAGTAATTAAACTCGTAATAACAGAAAAATTATTTCTGTAAAATCTGGTAATGCCTCGTATCCTATTTCGGCGACGGAAACGGGTAGGAGGTATTACATCCTAAGCCTTCACAAGGTTCATACGAGCCAATATCGATTCCAATTCATTTAACTTTCTTCATATCGTACCTTTACAAGAACGTATCCATATAGTTTTCGTTTACGATCATAATCATTAACTTAGCTAACATGGTAATTCAAATCATTTCATTAATTATTATATATCAATTAATCCAGTTCATCACTTATCAACTATAAAACAATTGAACTCAATCACAACGTATGTAGATAATTATTAAATTATAAAACAACAACTAATTAGTTAAACCAATTACGAACTTACCCAAATACAATAGCTACCAACACCTCGACGATGACTACTCGATGACTTTTTCTTTCCCGCGATTACCAATCGAATGATCCGGTTCTTGACCTAAATATAATAATTTTATTCAATTAACCAATCCAAATATCATAAATATTGAAATTCATATATTTGACTCTTAATTGTTATTTTACATTTTTATCCTAAATTTTTACTTTTTATTCAATTTAGTCTCTAAACCCGAAACTTTCAATTCAGCAGTAAATTAATCCAAACAAGGTCAGCCAAATCTATAATTCCCATACAGCCCATATTCATCATATTTTTTACAAGAATTTCATATAAATTTACTATTTTAGCAATTTAGTCCTTTAACTTAAAATTTAACCAAAATCACTTTACAATATTATCCTATCTAACTGTCAAGCTTATAAATTTATCATAAAATTTTAAAACATCATCAATTCATCAATGGAATAATTCAAAATATTTAATAGTTTTACAAATTAATCTCGGGTTAGCTAGATTAAGCTATAATGATATCAAAAACATAAAAATTACTAAAACATATCAAAGTTACATACCATGCAAAGCTAGAAAAATGACCGAAAGCTTGATATCCTTCAATGGAGTTTCGGTTCTAAAGATGAAGAAAGATGAAAAAATGATGGTGGCTTCCTTATTTTTGTATGTTTTATTCCTATTTAAATTTTAATTCATTAATAATAATAATAATAATAATAATAATAATAATAATAAGCATTAACCGTCCACATACATCACTTAAGGTCTAATTATAATTTAGGTCCTCCCCCTTTCATTAATTAAGTCATTTAATCAATAAAATTCAATAGCGATTAAATTTTAATCTTCTATAATTTAGTTCTTTTTTCTTAATTAACTATCCAAACATCAAAATTTCTGGGTCAAGTTGCAATATACATATATGGTAACTCTGTAAATATTTAATAAAAAATTTATGGGCTCGGTTTATAGAAACAAGGTCCCAAAACCTCATTCTCCAAAACCACTTGACTTTAAGGACAAACCACTTGTACCTAACTATTTGTTCACTTAGCAAAAATAATCAAATCAAAGTTCAATATATTACTATAATTGACTCGTAAATATTATTATTTAATAATATTTACGAACTTACTTATCGGATTTGTGGTTCTGATATCACTGATAAATGGGCTGTTACAACAACGAGTTGATCCCTATTTTTTGTAAGTAAATTACTCTTATTGTATAAATACTCGAAAGATTCATCCAAGTTCATCTCATACAGTGATACCTAACGCTAAAAGTAAAAGTGATACCTAACGTCAAAAGTATAGCAATGATGAACGGAATTAAAAAATCATTAATCTAAATAATGGACAAATGTGGTTGCTGATGACATATGATTTTAATTTTACCCAAATAATTATACTTAATACATTTTCAAATTTATGTAATGAATTTTATATGATATAATAACAAATAATTTTGTGCATATAAAAATATATTACTATTAATAAAATAAACATCTAAATTTATACATCAATAATACAACGAATGTATTAAATGCATACATGTGCATGTAATTGGAATACAATCTTAAAATATGACAAAAATCGAAGTCAACTTTAAACTGTGAAAAGGAAAAGAGACCAACCTTTTTACTTTAATCTTAACGTATATAAATTATATATGATTAGTGGATTTTGTTTTGATTTCAAAATTTTAGATAAATATAAATAATTTTCGATATATATTAAAGCAAGAGTTACTTACAACAATAACTTTTGTTTTCTATTACATTATTAAATTTATATTATTTAATTTAGAATTATTAATTAAAATGTTGAAATAAAATTAGAATTTAAATTACAAAAGTTATGCTAATTTTATTGATGTAAAATAGATCTTAATTATCACTTTATTAATATTAAAGTCAATTATGTCGATTAGTTATTACTTTGAATAATATCACTTTACATTAATTACATAAAATAAAATTATATTGTAGGTTGAATATATTAAAATTCTTTAATTTTTATTTGAAATTTTTATTGTGATATTTGAATCGATAAATTTATATATAATATAATATTTAAAAATTAATTAAATATACTCAAATCAAATGTTGAAGATAACAATAGCATGTGTTGTGATAGACATCTTTTAACCCGCACCAACTTAATATTTAATTGGATTAATATAATATTTGGTACTTGAATTTAACTTTTTTCTAATTTGGTATCTAAACTTTATTTTGGGCAAAATTTGGTACATGAACTTGACACTTTTTCCTAATTTGGCACCTAAACTTTTTTTGGGCCCAATTTACATTTAGCACCTGAACTTGGTATTTTTTCCTAATTTGGTATTTAAGCTTTTTTTTAGGTTCAATTTGGTACCTAAATTTATTAAATGTTACACAAATTATTCTTTTTTTGTTATGCTACAAAATATTGTTAGTATTAGAGGAAATTCATGTTAAAAAATAGGTATTGAGCTATGCTTAACTAATTAATATTAAATAAGAAAAAATTAAAACCCCAAATTAAAAGAAATTCATTATTTTCAATTAATTAATTAATTAATTAATTAAAACTAAAAATAATTGAACATATAAAATACAAAAAATACCATATCATCTGTCACATGTCGGTCATACATTGATTATTTTTGCTACTTCGTAAAAAAATAACATTATTAGTATATTGGAGTAATTTGTAAAGCATTTGACAAGTACCAAATTGAGCAAAAAAAGAGATTAGATACCAAATTAGGAAAAGAGTTAAGTTCAGGTACCAAATTGGATCCCCAGAAGGTTTAAGTATCAACTTACGAAAAAGTATCAAGTTTAGGTACTAAATTAAGAAAAAGTAACAAGTTCAAGTACTAAATGTTATATTAACGCTATTTAATTGGAGGATATATATATATATATATATATATATATATATATATATATATATATATATTATATTTGAAAGTGCAATCGAACTTTTCTCCATAGCGTTATAATTGTCGCTAAGAAAAATATTTTAAAGTTTTAATTTTTAGTTTGTTAAAATAAATTATAAAGTTGGTCTGTTGGTGGAATCGAAAAGGAAGAATATAATATCTGTGGGTAAAAGTATTAGTCTTCGGTCAATGCATATCCAATGCCGCAATACATGTTTGTAAAAGGTAGATACATAAGGCAGTATATATTCCCCCCACCTGCAAGTTTTTCTGTCTTTTCCATCACTTTCCACTTAGTATCAACAAATAAACTGCCTTTCTTTTTCCTCAATATTACATAATCACAAGTTTCTGTTTGATGGTATTGGCTTTTATTACTTTAAAAATTCTGTATTTCTGATGTAACTGAATCGTAGATTCCAAGTTCTTGCGAACGTGAAACAGAATCTCTTCGATAGGCAATCTCTCTTTTCACTATTCACCTTCTTTTTCAATTCAATATTATCTGTGTATTGTTACCCAGATTTTTCTTTTCTGCAAAGTTTGTATTTTTTTTTTGAACACTGGTCTTAGTTGTGTGTACGGAATCATCTCATGCTTTTCATTCTTCCCATGAAGATTTTGATCATGGGTGCTTCTGGTTTTTGAATTTTTTGATAGTTATTGCTTTGTGTAAGCCTTTCCTGTTCATAAGAACTACATAGCCTACTGCTTTTGTGATTGTGAGATATATGAATATCAAGCTTTTGATTTGCTGTGTTGCGCTCAATGGGAGTGATGGGTTATTTGATTTGACTTCAGCTAGGAGATTATTGAGTTTATTAGAATTGTCTTTATTTAAAATTTTCGGATTAAATGAGAACGATTTGTACAAGTGTGAACACTTAAGCAGAAATAATTAGTATTCACACTTCATACCCTGGAAATTCCCCATAAATGCTTGACTTTTTTATATATATAATTTTGTAGGCAGCTTTGAACCGGAACACTGTTAGTTGGATATTAAGCAACGTAGATTCCAAGTAGCTGTACAAGGCATTTCATAGAAAGCAACTATGGTGCTCCCTGATGAGGCTTCTAAAAGGCTTGAGGTTAATCATTCAGCTTTTCTTATTCCTCTTAACTAAGAAAATTTGCAGGATGAATATCTTTTTCTTTTTCTTTTTTTTTTGTCATATAGGGGAAGTACATAGCAATGGTTGTGTGTTGGTTTCTTGGAAATGGCTGCCTCTTTTCTTGGAACAGTATGCTGACAATAGAAGATTACTATGTTTATTTGTTTCCGGTAATTTCGATATCCTAATTTTACATGTTTGTGCTGCTTTTTTTTTTTCAAACTATACCTCATGGTTGTGGTAATTTGATTGCCTTCCATGATTATGTATATGCTCTAACCTACAGAAATTTGCACCTGATTTTGTTCTAACATGCAATAAAGAGCTTCAAAACATTGGGGCTTGAACAAATTTTATTGTCAGTCTGTCTGTTTTACTTTCATCAAATACTTTTTTAGAAACATGAATGCATGATGTTTGGTAAGTTAGAAAAGCTAAGAAACTGAGAGAGAAAACAATGGAAACAAGAGAGAGAAAGTTCTCAGTATATTCAAGAATGTCTAACTTCTTTATATACAAGGTAAAGATATTGAAAACTAAATGAACTCAATAAATGCTAGATACAAACTGCCTAACAAACTATCAACCTATTCATAACAGAATGCTAAACCTTCAGCTCGCACTTCTGGCTCAAACACTTGCTTAGCTTACTCTAACAATGCAAAATCTGTTACCAGATTTAATACCGCAGCTCACTTTTCAAATGAGGCTTTTCCTTTCACTTCAAAGCTTTTCAACTGATTGCGATATTCTGATTATATCTTGCTTTTTTAGCTTAAAACATGTATAGTGATAGTAAAAAAAGTTATCATCATGTAACCTAGTTTCCTTTTTTTACTTGTGCAGAATTATCACCCATCGAGAGTCCTTACTCTTGTTTATCAGCCATTTGCACTCGGAACACTTGCAATACTGGCTTACCACGAGGCAAAAATAAATACTAGAAGAAGGAACTTATTTGGATATACACTGTTTTTCTTAAGTTCCCTTGCAATTTTAGTTGTAAGTTCCCTTGCAATTTATTTGGTACATGATAGGTTTACATTGAGAATGGCAACTGAAGCCTGCTCTCTCATCCTCAGAAACTTCGTATGTTTTTGTTTCATTAACTCAAAGTTATATCATTTGAGAGGATTATGATTTCTCTCCTCTACGTTTTACATATAGATGGATTTAGCTACGTCTGGTAAAGGAGGACTTGGAACTTTCATAGGAATTTGCATCATCAGTGGTGTTTTTGGGGTTGCAGATGCTAACGTGCAAGGTGGAATGGTTGGAGATCTCTCTTACATGAGACCTGAATTTATTCAAGTCAGTATTAGGGATCAACATTGTAACATGTTAATGAGCTCTCTTTCGGCTGAAGTATCTGATGAATAACCTTTATGTTTTTCTTTTTGTTATTAGTCATATGTTGCTGGTTTGGCTGCCTCGGGGGTTATAACCTCTGCTTTGAGGTTAATCACAAAAGCAGCATTCGAGAATTCGCAGGGCGGTCTTCGCAAAGGAGCCAGTACATTCTAATCGCCATCCTTCTTTGTTTGTTGATTATAGTCTAAATATCTGAAATTTGAATTAAGCTTGACAATTATTTGACTTGCAAGTCATTAGCTTCCCTTGCTTGCATAATATTATCTCCATGACCCATTGATGTTGGGACTATGGCAAATAATTTAAGTTTAAAATGCTTTGTACTATTTCCTGTGTATCATTTAATAAAGAATGATAATCACTTTCCCTGGTTTTATTTCAAATCATTATTCAAAAATTAGTTCTTTAATGGTTATATGTGGTTTTCTTGGTATATATTCGGTTGGTAGCAAACACGCTGTTACTCCTTCAAATCTTTATGCTGCTGCAATCTCTTGCATTTCTTGTTAGTGCAATTGACTGAAAAATGCAAATTTAGCCTGTTAATTCTTCTCTCTCTCTGTTTGTCTATTTTTCATGTTGATTTATCGCTATTTTGGTTTATTTGAGGCTAATAATATTTTTCTCTGCACAACACCCTCACCCCTATGCAGTTCTCTTCTTTGCCATCTCTTCATTTTTCGAGTTTCTCTGTGTTCTTCTCTATGCATATGTATTTCCAAAATTACCTGTTGTGAAGTACTATCGCTCAAAGGCAGCCTCTGAAGGATCTAAAACCGTTGCATCTGACCTTGCTGCTGGTGGCATTCAAGCATTACCTGAAACTGTATGTCATTCATCCATAAAAACTAAAAAGATCCTAGTAAATTTCAATTGATTTATCTAACAACAATCAATGTCTTCCGTCAGGATGATGTTGAGTCCAAAAACCAGGAAAGGCTGAGTAACAAAGAGTTACTACTTCAGAATATTGATTATGCAATTGACATGTTCCTGATATATGCGCTGACACTATCTATTTTTCCTGGATTCTTGTCTGAAGATACCGGCAAACACAGTTTAGGAAGCTGGTATGTTTTTTTGTCTGAAACACTGCTATTCCTTCTCAGTGTGTGTAGATATAACGAAGTGACACCGGGTTTATCATAACATTGCAGGTATGCGCTTGTTTTGATATCAATGTATAATGTATGGGATCTTATTGGGAGATACATTCCACTCATAAAACCGTTGAAGCTGGAATCAAGGAAAGCTCTGACAACGGTGATAATTTCTCGTGTTTTACTTGTCCCGGCATTTTATTTCACATCCAAATACGGTGATCAAGGCTGGATGATCATGCTAACAAGCATCTTAGGCTTAAGTAACGGTTACCTCACCGTATGTGTCCTTACATCTGCACCCAAGGGATACAAGGGACCTGAGCAGAATGCACTGGGGAATTTGCTTGTTTTGTTTCTCCTAGGAGGTATCTTTGCAGGGGTCACACTTGACTGGTTATGGCTCATAGGCAAGGGATGGTAAAGTTTAGGTTCAAAGCTGGTTTTAGGAATGAAAAATCAGGTTTATTGAGTTGAAATTGGAAATAATGATCCCTTGCATTTTGATTTGAACACAGTAAATGATGAAATTGTTCCATAGTCGTAGGCTACACGCACCAATGCTGAGATTTCATATTCATTAAAATTCCTTTGTATTCATCAACACCATGCTTTAAGATTACTGAATGTGTCATTGTCTTCTATTCTATCTGCCATATATCATATATCATATATCAAATTCCTAACCGCCCTACTAATCAAATAGTTAAGTCTTTAATCCTTAAAAATTGCAGCCAGAGGTAGATGGGTTTCAATTGCAACATGACAAATCTTTTAATAAAAAGTAATTTAAATCTAAAATAATAAAATTTAAACTCTAAACATCAGTTTTGATTGTTAAACTTAGTTTATTTTGTGTAATTTTATATATATTTTCAGATATTTTTCACTCTTGCCAAAATTATCGGTCTAAATGTTTTATCATACTAAATTAAAATAGAATGTTAATATATTTTATCTGTATTTGTGGATCAAACCTGTCATTTTATCATACTTACCATGCGGGAGACTGAAAATATTTATATAAAAAATATGATTTTGTTGCAACTCAGAGAATTTTTAGTATTAATAATGCTATTGATTAAATTGGTGTCACAACTAGATACTGGTTCAAGATCAATGGCAGTACCATATTAAATAGTTGCACCCATTTAGTATTTTAATTTAATGTATTTATGTTTAAATTTCGTTTTACTCACAATTTACTTCATTTCTTTTATTTTAATATTGTACTGATTTAATTTGGTGTTGTTAATTAATTCCAAATCATATGTTTTATTATTTATTATATGTTATTTTTAAACATTTTATGTTTTAAATACGTAATTTTCACACGTATAAACATGTGATAAAATTTCTAGTTATTTATAAGAAGTTGAATATTAGACTATAAATAAATATACGTGTAAACAAAATTTCAATAAATTTAAAATGCTATACTAAAACAAATTGACACTGATATGTACCAATACAAGAACAAAAATAATATACGCACCAAAACGATATTGATTAGTTTTGTTTGATTTCTTCACGTCAGTTGTTCCTTAAGCTTTAAGCTTACTACCTAGGCTGATATAACTCATACGACAAAATATTCTCTCAATGTCACGTCATTGATTTTCGTTGACCTAAAAAACTTAATAAAATTTTAAAATTAATAAATATAATAATTTTTGTAAAAGTTAAAAAAAACATATAAAATCCAACAGAAAACTTTATAAAATCAAATTTCAAAACAAAAAAAATTATTAGATATTTTTAAAAGGCTTAATCCATGATACTTCAATTTTTTATTTTAATTTCGTACATAAAGTATGCCTCCGTTATATTTTTTAGTTCATCTTTTTTACAAACTTTAAATTTTCTTTTAAAACCAATTACAAAGCCTCACATGATGTCTTTTATTAAATGTATATACACATTAAAATATATATAAATAAAATAAATATATAAAATTTCAAAAATTTATATGTAAAATATAGAAAAAACATATAAATTATAAAAATTAAATTTACAAAAATACAAAATTGAAAAGAAATTAGATGAAATTAATAATATTAATACAAAAATGTATAAAAATACAAATGTTATAAAATAAAGAGAGATAGAGAGAATAAAGAATAAAGAAAATATGAAAGCAATAGAGGATAAACTTTATTGATCAAAAGAAATGATTACAATACTTTATCGAATCTCTATTTATAGGTACAAGAAGCATAAAAGAAGTAGAGATCTAATTCTAATAACTATTAGAATTTAAAGTACATTAAAACTTTATCTTGATTATGATGGACATCTACTTAATAAGATATTCATAACACTCTCCATTGGATGTCCATTGGTAGATAATGAGTATCGTTAAAACCTTATTAGGAAAAACACTATGGGATAAAAACCTAATGAAGGAAAAAGAGTACACAATCTATTATACGCATAATATGCTGCCCCATTAAAAACCTTACTAGGAAAACTCAATGGGACAAAACCTCAATTAAGGGAAAAAGAGATTTGCTAGTTTTTCAAATGACTATTTAAATGTATTTGCTAAGCATTTATATTACCATTTTTTTTTAAAAGTCGTGAGTGAGGGAAATTTGGGGAAATATATTTTGATCTCTTCAGAGATTCAACAATAATCATCATAACAAACTTTAATCATGATTCTTTTATAAAAACATAAATAGGTATTTTGAATCATTTTATAATCCTCCTTCAACTACTATTCACTAAGTCAAGTTTACCACATATGTTCAAATTATTTTAATTTATATAAATGAACAATTTCTCAAGAATTTCAATATGCTTCGGCATCCTAAATCCTTCAAGGATTTTAATATAAACTTTACTATATAGTTATTTATAAAAGGTTGTAACAATAACCATTAGGCTAAATTAAATCTTTTATGAATTGTCAATTTAATAATATATCTAAAGGTTATTGCATCCACCACAAAAAAATATTATATCTTTTCATAATCAATACCAGGACTTAGCGAAAAACTTTATATTTTTATTCCGCTTTTGCAAAACTACTTCAATTGTACTCTCACTAGCTTTATACATTTAGATATTTGGACTACTGGTCCAAAAACTCCACAAATTTAATTGTACTTGAGTTGCGTCTTTCTATTTTGATTAATTTATTCCATATCTATATTTCTCAATAGATTTATTTAAGATCCTCATTTTATTTCATTATTTCAATAATAATATTGCATGCAAAATCATTGTCGACCATTTTTATTATTCGGTTCCACATTTTCCCGAATTGACATAACTTATCGAGATCTCTTATTTTCATTATTTTAAAATTCAGTTTTAGGTACCTGAATCTCTTTTGAACTTTTACTTATTAGTTATGTCTTAGGTCTCTTCTAAAACACTCGCCTCCACTATATGACCATCTAGAAGAATTTTCGCCTTTGAAACCGATCAATCTATTATTTATTCTAACTAATTGTCCTACTGGAACTTTGATTCAAATTAAAATATTAGATGGTATATAACACTTGGTTATTCTTATTAAGTTTGTAAATACATCTAACAGTTAACTTGTAATGAGTTATCATTATTGAACTTCTGGTTCAAATTACTTCCCCTAACTCATTACAAGTTATTATTTCTCTCCGCTTAATGTTGGGAAAACTATCGAATCAAAATTGTAATCACAAATCATGTCATAATTGAATCTCGAATACATTTAAAACTTGTAATTAATATATATTCCCAACTTTCTTTGAAGATTCACTCATCTTTGTGCATTGTGGTGGAGCAATTAAAACATATACGCACATACAAAAATTCAAAGATGAGAATTATTTAGCTCTTGATCAAAAACCAATTGTAATGGGAAGTATTTATAACTTATTGGTTTGATGCGTACAACACGTAAATCAACATAATATCATGTTGAAATGGGAAGTTTAGTTCTCATAAGTAATGGTTTAGACATTAATCAGAGGTGCTTAATCAATAATTTCTCTAAATCATTATGCACAAACTTTTACAAAAGTTTTTCAAACTCAACCAATAAAAGATTGAGATATAAACTCATTAGTATTAGCAAGATGAATTATCTTAATTACATTATCTGAAATTAATTATTTAAACAAGCAATCTTGCAAATGACAGGTTGCAAATTGATAACACATATGTGATTATTTTGTAGATGCATCTACCAAAATCATATAGGGTCCGTTTGTTTACCAGGAAAACATTTAACTTACATTGGTAAAACATTTTCAGAAACACGGGAAAATGAGAAGCTATTTCTGGGAAAATGTCTTACCGATTTTATTTCTGTAAGACATTTTCCATCTTTCCTCCTCCTTCCATCATTCTCCTTCTTCATCCAGTTGGACCAGTTCTGTAATACCCCTTACCCGTATTCGTCGCCGAAATAGAGTATGAGGCATTACCAGATTTTATTGAATAAATATTTTTTTATTTTTTATTTTTTTAAATTTAATATAACCCCTTTATAAATCTCTAATCTTCCCTGCAAATTTTAAACCGAGACCAATTCGGCACAACCAATCCATTTCAATATATTTTCAAGAAATTCTTTTCTCTTCTGATCAAGGAACCTCTGACTAATATATTTCTTTCTGAACTCGGTCTGAAAGAATTCCCACGTAATTTCTTTTTCGGAACAACTGAAACTTTAGTATTCCACCAGTGGTAAGCTGTATCTTTTAGCAATGATATTGCACATTTCAGACACTCTTCTGGTGTGCAAGATAATTCCTCCAAAACCCGAATAGTATTCTCTAACCAAAACTCATCTCATTCGGGATCATCATTAACTGTAGCTCTGAATTCCTCTGCCCCATATTTTCTAATTTTATCAACCGGAGCTTTCCCTTTTCTGATAGATTCGGCACCTGTACCCTGCGAAATCTTGGGAACCGATGGAGGAGGAGGAGGGGGAGCTTGAGTTTGCTGCACTACAGGGTTAGTTCTTATATACTGAGTAAACCATTCATTCATCATTTGATAGAAGGCCATTTTAGCTTCTTCATTTTGGTCCCTTGTCTCGGACCTTCTACTACTAGTAGCTTCAGCTTCTCTTTGTTCTTAAGCCGGAGCATGACTCCCGGCTTCCTCGGGTTGAGCTCGGTCGGCAGACATTTACTATAAGAAAATCACATTTCAAATGGTCAGGAGATATCACACTATCAATAATAATTTAAATGGCATGTATAGCTAATCTCATATTTGCTACGTCGGTCCGAGAACCGGCTAAAACGTAGCTCTGATACCAACAAATGTAATACCTCCTACCCGTATTCGTCGCCGAAATAAAGTATGAGGCATTACCAGATTTTATCGAATAAATATTTTTTATTCTTTATCTTTTTTAAAATTCAATATAACCCCTTTATAAATCTCTAATCTTCCCTGCAAATTTTAAACCGAGACCAATCCGGCACAACCAATCCATTTCAATATATTTTCAAGATAGATTTATCATATTCATAAGATAATCTCATCACATACCAAAAATAAAATTTGTTAGCCATACCAATGGCTAACTATACATTCATTTCACATTAACATCTACTTTACTAGCTTATACATGCCATTGATTTCCAAAATAAAGTTTCTTTATATGCCGAGATCTTGAGGTTGATAGTGTGATGCGTCTCCGACCAAATCCGACCTCTGAGCTCTTAACACTACAAAACAGGGGAAAAGGAACACGGGGTAAGCACTTTGTGCTTAGTAAGCTCATGTAACAAGAATTATACTTACCTAATATTTTCAATACAATGCAATAAATATTCATACATCCATTCAATGCATTATTCCCCTATCATGCACAAACTCAACAGTCAAATTAGTCCAATAATTTCCATGTATCAATAATTTATACCATGATTGATGAGCTCATCAATTCCATGATTTCCATTTCCTTATTGTTTTTCCATATTTATCCCGTTGAACTACTTGGAATTTCGATGGATTTTCAGGGGTACACCTAAGTGTACAAATCCGGGTCCGTCAATTCATATTCATGTGCACACATTTCCATTTCAGAGAGCACACTCCCACGAACCTCATCCTTACAGCGGGATTACCAGTCCAGGCTAAATCCCCTGTAATATAAACTTATAGAGTATTGTCGGGATTACCACCAAGGCTAAATCCCACAACGACAATTACTCTAATGAGCTTGGATCCAATTACAGTCCAAAGCTAAATTGAGACCTAATTCGGATTACCCGTCCGGGCTAAATCCATTTTCCACATATTCTTCGGGAGGGCTATATCAGGATAGGATCACCCGTCCCGGCTAGATCCTTTTTACCGTCAATTCCTTTTCAGAGATCCATCGAATTTTCCTTTCATTCAACCGGGATTTATTTCCTCTTTTCATCAAGAATATCAATACTTCATCAATTATCATACAATAAACATCCAACTCATTTTCACATCAATAACAAACATTTCAAGCATTTAAGAATATAATTCAAGTTACACGAACTTACCTCGACACTTATTCGTAACCAAAAATCTACTAATCCCGAACTTTTTCTTTTCCTCGATCTTGCTTCGTATTTGAATTTTCTGGATCTAAATAAATAAATTTAATCATCAATCTAATACATTTCATGTTATATGTATCATTCTCTATAATTCCATTATTATTTATAGTGCATTCGAAGCTGTCTCATTGAGTCACAGCCACTAAATTATTTATATCTTGAGATACGGAACTCCAAATTAAGATCCGTTAATTTTCCCTGAAACTATGCTCACATATATTCTTACCATAAAATTTTCAGAATTTTTGGTTTAGCCAACAAGTACAGTTTATTCTTTAAAGTTTCCCCTGTTTCATTGTTTGACAGTTCCTACCCCTCTTCCCTAAAAATTAATTATCTCATTGTACAGAATTTGGATAATGTTTCCGTTTGATTCTTCTGAAAATAGACTCATTAATGATTCTAACCATATAAATTATAACTCATAATCATTTTTGTACAATTTTTAATGATTTTCCAAAGTCAGAACAGGGGAACCCGAATTCATTCTGACCTTGTCTCACAAAATCTATTATATCTCATGATTTACAATTTCATTGCTTACACCGTTTCTTTTATAAGAAACTAGACTCAATAAGATTTAATTTCATATTTTATTCATCCTATAATTCGATCTATAAAATTTTGGTGATTTTTCAAAGTTAGAGTACTGCTGCTGTTAAAAATTGTTTTAGTATATGATGTTAATTACCATTTTTCCCTAAACTTTCAATAAATGATAATTTCATCCCTTCTCAATTAACCTCTCAATTGAGCTGATTTTTCTCAATTAACACTTTATCCCATCACTTTAAACTACTTTATAAGCTTTGGAAATTAGAATTTTAGCACTAGACTTTAATTCCAAACTTTTTCACAATTAAGTCCTACGAATCAATTTCTATTGAAATTACCTAATAAAATCATCTCATAAACAAATTAAAGCTTCAATTTCATCCTATTTCATCATAAAATTCTAGCACATATTCATAGAAACTTTCAAATTCATTCATAAAATCAAAAACTAATGAATTTAGTAATAGGACCTAGTTGTAAAAGTCTTAAAAACACAAAAATTACAAGAAAAAGGCAAGGATTAACTCACTTGGTGCAAAAATTATCAAAAACCAGCTTGAAGAAACCCTTAGGTCATTTTTTTGCTGATGAGAATACAGAAAAATAAAGAGAATTCTAGATATTCCACTTTAGTCCTAATTTTTAAAGTAAATTTTGCAATATTCCAATTTTACACTCTCTTGATTTTTCTCAGCGTATGCCGCCCAAAATATCTTCTTTTGGGCTTATTTTCAATTTATGTCCCTCTTCATTTAACAATTGAGCTATTTAATCCTTCTAGTAACTTTTACATCTTTTTCAATTTAGTCCTTTTCACTTAATTGATTACCCAAACATTAAAATTTTCTAACGAAATTTTAATACCATATTACTAACACTTCATAAATATTTATAAAAATACTTTTGATTCAATTTTACGAGATCGAGGTCTCGATACCTTATTTTTACCCAATTTCTTCAATACTTTCTTTTTCTAACTAATCACTAAATCGGTAAAATTTTTCTATTGATATTTTCATACGATTTTCCTATCATACCAATATTCATGCAAAAATATTAAAATAAATTTCTCTTTAAATCGGATTTGTGGTTACGAAACCACTATTCTGATAACCTTGAATTTGGGCCATTACAAGTTCCCTTCTTGAAACAAAGCTCAAGGTAACTTTTTTATGCTTTACTCTGTGTTTCATTCAATTTGTCGCCTCTCTCACTCAAATCTTTTTCTTCCTTGTTTTTTTATTGAAGAATCTATTTGGATTTTGCATCTGTCTGTTGAAGAATCTTCTTCTTCTTCCCTAATTTATTTTTAACTTTCTTCCTTTTGTTGGGATTGGGAGGATTCAAGTTCTAGTTCTAATTCTTTTTGTGTGGCATCTCCTTGCAAATATGCATCAGAGCCAAGTATAATTCATTATGCAAAAATCGCCCTACAATTACAAAATAAGATAGTCTGGGATGTGGCTTTGTGGTACAGATGGATGACGATAAGCGTTACTGTTGTCAAAAGTCAATCTAAATTCATCACTTAACTGTTTGCCTGAGTTCTAGAATATATAGACTCATAGATGTAGAACATATTTCTCGAGTGGCTTAAAATGCTGCTGCAACGAGGCAGGCTGTAATCATTGGAGTCAATTTATATTTTGTTAGCTTGATTCCATAATTCTACTCTGTGTTTTATATAGTCTATATGTGTTTGTGTGCGCATCTGCATGCACATGTGTTATAAGAGAACATTATGATTTATGCTTGATGCAGAAAAAGGAAAATAACAAGAGAATGAAGGAAGAACATAATATAGTCAGGAAAAGTAAAGACAAAAAGGTAAGATTTATGGGTTTCTTTCTTCTGTGTGCTAAACTGTAATTATTTATGTTTTCTTTACTCATATGAGCATGCTCAGTTTTTTAACTCTTAGAACGCAAGATATTAGATATCCTTTAAAGGTAAAATATTCTCCCTGTGATACTGACACGCAGAGAGCATATCTTTATTTAATTTCCCATTTCCTCTTTCACATGGGCACATCTGGAGAGATGTGAATGACTGCTTCCATTCACAATGGAAACCTCTCTTGTATGTAGTGGAGCAGAGCTCATTGAGCATAGGGAAGTTATTAAGTTGAACATAATATTTTATATTTTTGTGGTACAGATGTTAGATGGAGATTTTTCTTTTGATGAATATGTTAGATGGAGATTTAATTGGTTTTTAGACTTGTAATATATTAGATTCAAGATAATTTCTTTCAAAGTTTCCAATTCATGATAATATTTTGTTGACATAATAATAAATAGGGAAATATTTGTAGTTTATGATTTATGACTGTTTTTTGGACCAAAAGATGCTTAGGAATAGCTTTTGTTTTGTTTTCAGGAAAGAGTTGTTGATCTCACGGCAAAGCCTACTCAGTTTGCAGCTCGACCTAATCTTTCTCCTTATGCACCCCTAGTGATTCCTATGGACTATGATGATGGTATTCCATACAGAGGTGGGTGTTATCTTTGACTATTTTTAAGTTGCTCTTAATTGTTCGAGGTTTAAAGATGTGCTCTATTGGTTTAGATTTGATCTTTGAATCATTTTGGTGCTTTCTTGAGTTTTTTTTATTTACTTGATCCCTACTATGCATATTGTTCTGATTTTAGATGTTCATAGCTTGAGCTATCTGTCAATGCTTTTGTAATTTATGTTGACAAGAGATGTTGAAACTTTGAAGGATTTGGACTGTGGGGGTGAAGCATTATTTCTGCCTTTTTCTTAGCCTGTGGGGCTTTAGTTGGCAGGTCTTATTTGATTCCCGTTTTATGTTCTGTTATGGGCTTTAATAAACTACCAATTTCTAATAAAGAAAAGAAAGTGAGAAAAGTGAAGAGGAAAATTTGATGTTCTTCTATAGATGCATTTTTTGTCACAGATGCAAGTAACAGAAGAAAGGGTCCAAGTCATAGCTAAAAATAGTCTAAAAGAGAAGTAAGAAGTAGCTATAATTTTTTATTGAATATATTCTCTTCTTGATCATTACAACAAATAAAGCTTGAATTTAGATTTATGGTGCTTGATTAAAATATTTTATGATGTTAACACTGGAAATTTTAATGGAAAGCTGCGTTATGCTATTTTACAGCTATTAGTGGGGTGACAGGAGAACTTCTAGAGCAGAATGCTCATGCCTTCAATCAAATATCTGCAAATCTTGCAGCTTTTCAGGTGAACTACCGATGAAAGCACTTAGAAAGCAGTGCTGGAAAAAGAACTATTTGGTTGGATTCACCTGGCTCAGTCTTCTAGCTATGACTTCTCATTGTTGTCCAACTTTCAGAAGATAGGACGAGATTGAAAGGAGTGCATGATTTCTATGTGGTTAGTACGAGTGTCTTGACTGATTCATTTATTTGTTCAACCAACGTGTGCTTTTGATGTATTTAAATAAAAGCTTTCGTTATTCTACAGTGAAAGGGTCTGCATCATTATTTTTAAATATTTATGATATTATTTAAACTCCTAATTGAGTTGTTGTCACGAGTCGGTCGAGCTCCAATTCGGTTAGAGAAATTATTAAAATGTTCTTCCTTAATTAAAATAAATTGTATTATTTGAGGGTAGTTTAGTCTTTTATTTAAAAATAATAATAAGTTTACATGTGGTGAGATTTTAATATTATATTTGCATTTTAATTGTATTATGCATACTTTATTGCTTCAATGAATTGGATATATATACTTAAAATAAACCCTTGACTAGGGAAATATAAAAATTTGCATGTGGCGTGATTTAAACTCGTGTTAATATTCTAGCTTAATAATTGAGTATTATTATATATTTAATTTGATTTATTTATTTATAAATAAATCATTGCAATATATGTAAAAACAATTTAAAATATAAATTTATTAATATATATATAAATGTATTAGTATATGTAAGAACGACTTTTAGGAAAATATTTTTGAAATCCAAACAATGTAAAATATTTTACACAGATTCATCCAAACACCAGAAAAGTAAATCATTTCCAGAAAAGTAAATCATTTTTCAGAAATCATTTTCCAGAAAATATTTTACTAGCAAACAAACGGAGCCATAATATTAAAACCATCCACGTGGTGGATGAATGGACCCATATTTGTTTCAGAAATGCAAGACATTAAATCTCAACTTTAGCTAGCGAGCTTCTAATAATCAATTTTCATTGAGAACAAGCAACATATGAGAATTCTTTTAAATTAAAGAATCTTCTAGTTCTTTAATGAATGTTCTTTAACGAATGTTCATATAAATTCTTAATTAATTTTCATATTATATATGATCCAGGATGGTCTAACTGGTCACGCCAAGTAGTAAATGTATTTCTATCAGTAAACTTCTGGTTTACTTTAACATGTGTTTCATTTGTACTAAATTGTAACAAATTAATAATTTTACTATCATTCCTTTTATTTTGTATCCACATATAAGTGCTATTGTGACATTTACTACTGGAAATGTCTAAAACAATGTGAATATTATAATGTCACTAAGTCAACAAAATAAATATAATTTCCAAACAATTATATGCAATTCGCTTGAGGGAATATGTCAAAATCTTCAAATATCTAAAAAAATTTGCAACTTTAAGTGCATCCAACCATAAAGAGCTTTAGATAGAATTGTCATATTTTATTGCTCATAAATAGATCTTTCACAGTCAAATATTTTGCTTACAACCTCTTAATGACAAAAGAAGATCACAAATATTATAAAATAAATATAAATTAATAACTCAATTCTCTTTTTTCATCCATTCAAAATAGATATTTATAGCAATAGTGATTCATATGAAATATAATATTTTTCTCATTCGCAATATCAATATAAGATCCATTATAAATATCTTTTAAAATCAATAGATTAACCATCACAATATATTAATATATTAGCTCTTCTAGAACTTTTGAATAATTTTTACTATCAAATATTGGAATAATATTTTTTTTGTTTTAGTACCAAATAAGATAAATATTTTCTATCTATAATGATAGAATTTATTACTACATTCTCATATCATTTCTCAAAGAATATTAATGAAACAAAATATTTAGGCATATGCCACATATGTGGCCAATAATATTTCATATCACATTGATAACATAAGTTATCTTTACCCTTTGAAGATTTATCTTGAGAACTCTCATTGTTCTATTATTTATTACTATGTTCCCACTTTTAGTAGTCCATGATTATATCTTTTATTTTCTTTATGTTTGCATTCACTTCAGGGAATGCAATAAATCTAGTAGGATAGACTTCTAAATGCCTCCATTGATTCTTTGTTTCATAATCACCATTGCAAAACATGCATGAATTTCAAATCAAAATCTATCTATTCATATTTTCATGACTGGTCTCCAATCACATCTTCAATTACAACAACAATCATGATCTCTATATTTTCATTTTTCATAATTGTTTTGCACAGCTACATTCACTTCAGGGAATGAAGCAAAACTAGTGGGAAAATTTTTATAGTTTTTCATTAGTAACTTATTATTTTGCTTAGCCACTACAATGTATGAGATCGTTCGAAAATACTGTTAAAGTCATTTTCACAATATTGCTACTGCAGGAGCACAATAGATATTTCAATCATATAGTGTAATGTATTCCTTCAGGGAATATATATAATACAAATATATGAGTATCTCATGTTATTTATATATATATGGTTTTAATGTAAAAAACATGAAGGTTTTATTCAACATATATCTTCTTGATCTGAAAAATAATATTATACTTTATAAAATTTTGCATCACAAGGAGTTAAAATATAAGCTCTTAAAGAACTTTTTACAGTTTGATGCAATATTAGCTCTTCAAGAGCATATAATCATTTTATTATATAACCTTAATCAATGCTTAATTTATTTTAAATAAAATTTTATTTATTCATATAAAAATAAAATGAATAGGTATAAATAAAACATATATTAAATGTAACAAATAATAAATTCATGTCACTAATAAATCATTGTGGTTAGATAATATATATTTTATATATCATACCACAACAAAATACAAAATATTATAATATCAAATTAAAATAACTTTACAACTATAAAAGTTTAAACATAAATATTTTCTAACCTCCACCTCTTATGGCATAATTTCATCTCAAATTTTACAATGATAAAAATTATCACAGCATGTGGTGAATATCCCAAAGTTCATGACAAGTAAGTATTTTTACTCACATTCGAATAATCATATATCTTAATCAAAATCAAAATTAAACCAATCAATTCTATTAAAAATGAAAAATATTTATCTCTACATAAAAATTCCAATAACTAAATGCGTGAAAGGTTTTATAAATTCATAGAGATACGGATAGTAAATTATATAAATTGAACTTTTAATAAAAATCAAATCAAATTTCAAAAGAAGTTGATTAGATTGACTTACATTACCATGGATGAGAAGTAGTGATTATAAATATCCTTTGTAATGAAAAAAGAGATCATCCCAAGCAAATATCAAAAGCAAACTTTGAGAGTGAATCTTACTTCGATTTCATATAAATAATGGTATCAAGTCTTTCATCATTCTTAAAAATAAAAAGTAAAATAAGTTAATCAAAACAATGATAACGTATAATAAAAGAAGAATGAAAAATAATAATCGATATGAAACATTAAATAAAAGAAACTTCATGTAAAAACTTTGCATCTTGCCGTTAAAGATATTGAAAAACATGAAGGATAAATTTGATCGTCGATAAAAGAAACTATCACTTTGAGTAAGAATATGCCGATAACGTATTATAAAATAAAGAGAGGTGGAGAGAATAAAGAACAAAAAAAAATATGAAAGCAATAAAAGATGTACTTTATTGATCAAAAGGGATGATTACAATGCTTCATCGAATATCTATTTATAGGCATAAAAAGTATAATAGAAGTAGAGATCTAATTCTAATAACTATTAGAATTTAAAGTACATTAAAACTTTATCTTGATTATGATGGACATCCACTTAATAAGATATTCATAACAAAAAATATTTTTTATAAAATTCTAAAATATATAATTATAAAATTCTACAAAGATATTTAAATTTCAAGTTTTTTTTGAATTATTTGAATTTTAAATACATTTTTAATTTTACATGTTATTTTGACTTTTAAAATTTATAATTGTATATTATATAATTTTCTAAAAAAATTATATTTAAAATTTTTGTAAATATTTTTATATATTATATATGATTTTTTTACATTTTCAATCAATATAATATATATAATACTAAAATTTAAAAAAAGACACATGGTGCGTTCTAATAGCGCTACGTGGTCGGTCAATAGACAGTCAACGCCTATCGTCGGTCAAAGTTAAAAAGTGTTTTTTAATATTTAAATATTAAATATTATAATTTTCTATTTTTAATTTAAAATTAATGTATTTATTTTAATTACACCTAACTGCTCGCGACAATTTTTTTTATTGATCAAAATATGTCACATGACGTTTTTTCATTTGCCAAAGTTGCGTAATAATTTTTTTTAATGTCCATTACAAAATGAATTAAAAATAAAAAATTAATACTTTATGTATTAAATTAAAATAAAAAATTTAAGTACCAAAATAAAATAAAAATTGAGTATACTTCATAGACTAAATCATAACATAACCCTTTTTAAAAATCCCCATGTCAAAATTAATGAACAAATTTAAAAAAATACGAGGTTGGTGGTCGGTGGGAGAAGCGTGTGCCGTGTGCCTCCCCAGCTCACCTCCCCTCCGCTTTTCCCTCCACCTTTCCAATTTCGGTTCTTTCCTTTATCAGTTCCTCTTTGTCACCATTATTTTTCTCCCTTTTTCTTATTAATGGAGATTTTACAAAGTTTTATTTCTATTTGGTATACTACCAGTAAAATTTTTATATTCTACAAGTAGGGTAGGAGTTGATAAGTGTCTTATAATGATATAATATAATACAGTGGCGAAAATTTCGAGTCAATTGAATTGATGAGTCCTATTTTATCATCCTAACTCTATTTGAAATATTTTTAATCGAGTTTAGTCGAACCAAGTGAAATTGTTTGAATTAAATTAAAAATTAAACATGTCAAACTAAAATCTTATTACGATATAACTAATTTCATGTTAGAGCACATAAATTTTAAAATTTTTCAAAGCAAAATAATAAAAATAAGATATTTTAGCATGATAAACTTGAATAATTAATTAACTTATTTAGGTCCCAAAATTATTATTTTAGAAATTTTTCAAAATTTTAACTTTTTTATATATTTTTATTTTTAAAATTTTTATAATTTTAAAAAATAAAATATAGAATTTTATAAATATTTTGAATTTGAAATTTATTTTGGCTTTTTTTATTTGTAAATTTTGTTGAGATCAGTTTACTCATTTTCAAAATTGAAAGGGACTAAAGGGATATTTATACCAGTTTGTTATTCGAGTTATTTGACTTGTAAAATTCAACTCATCTTGAACTCGAATTACTTATTTAAGTTGACTCGAATAATTCGATTCAATTAACTTGAAATTCGAAGTTTTTTTCGATTTTTCAAATCGAATCGAGTTTTGCTCATCCCTATTGGCCCTAGCCTCCCCTAAAATAGAAAATTTTTCATTTAAGCTCCTTTATAATTTATAATATTTTAAATTGGTAATGGTAAAATTGCACTGACCCCTAAAATGATAAAAAAATAATTTAATCATTTAAAAGTTATAAAGATATAGGCTATTAAAATGATAAAATTACATTTATATTATTGTAAAATATACAATTTAATCCAGGCACACTAAAAATATTTTTCGGCTTTGTCATTACAGAAAAGATATACATGGTAAATTTTAAGATTACTTGTAGAATAAAAATACACTATCAAGATACCAAATACTAATATTATTTATTTTGAATTTTATAAGATTCTGCTTACGTGGAAAACATGGTAATTTTTAACAAGTTAAAAATATCATGATTTTATGCCATGTTTTTGTCCCTTTTAAGTTGAATCATCAAAGTAAGGAACTCGAAGTACGATAAAAGTTTCCATATTTGATTTAAGAATATTTTATTTATATTGGTAGAAAAAAGAAATGTTATAATAAAAGACCTAAATCAATATTAAAATGCTAAATCTGTATAAACCAAGTAAGCTCCGACGTGAGGGAGGGCGTAACCATAAAGTAAACACCATCCTTGTTGAAACAGCAACTTCGGATCGGACTTAAGCCAGCCTTGTTTTTCGCAGGTAATGGGAAATTCCCCTCTTTCACGCCGAAATCATCAGAATGAAAACAGCAGTGGAGGACATGGAAGATGTAGAAGGAAGTCTCGTTTCAAACCAAACCAGGTTAATTAATTTTGCTCTCTTAATCTGTACTGTATAGAGTTTCAGTTTTGTTACTCCAATTTGGCGGAATCATAATAATAATTGCTCTTGCTTTGTAGTTTTGATTGTAATGAGGGTGAGTCATGTGCACCTTGTAGGATAGGAATTATGACTCAATAATTTGCTTAATTGCGGTGTTTGTAAAAGAAGGAAGGGTGAGGATGATTAGGGTTGTTTAAGGAAATGCAAGTTTTTGTATTTGATACTCTATTTATTCAAATTTATTTTTAGAGTTATTTCTTGCCTTTATTTATATATTAGGAATATGTGATTTTTTTTAATAACTAAATTCCTTTTATGACTTAATTATTTTTTCATTAATTCTAAAGCTAAGTAATAAGCATTTACATAAATAATTACAAAATATGATTTATTTTTCAATTAAATATCCCTATGTATTCTAAAAGGATGGACATTAAAATATTTTATATACTAACTAAAATTATAACATAACTATCAAAATAATTTAACTGATACGAATTAATATTTTAAAAATAGTTAAATTTTGAACATTTTTCTTTAATTTTTTAAGAAAAGCACGAAAAGAAATTACTATAAAAAAACGATATATATGCATAATGGAAAACTGTAACCACCAAAACATAAATAATTGCGCATAATGAATTTATTTGACATTAAATAACAATAAAAACAATTAATTAAAGGGTTTGTATTTAGTATAGTAGTGTACTTTTTTATTTTACAAGCAACTGTAAAAATAATACAATGTGTTTTTTTAATATTTTATTATACTTCTATAAGACACTTGTCAATCCCTAATACACTAATAATAACAGTATACCAAATAACTTCCTTTAATTAAAATGTTTGTTAAAAACAATTGATTGTAATGTAATAATATAATTTATAATAGAGAAATTATTTGGTACAATAGTAAAATATTAAAAAATAAATATCACTTTTTAAAATTGTTTGTAAAATTAAAAAAAAAAATATATATATATATATATCAAATTCTCACACTTTATAATTTACTTAAAATATTTTCATTATTTAACTTTTAAATTTACCTTTAAAAAACCTTTTACGATTATATTTTATTATATTTTATTTAAATGACTCAAAATATCTCTATTTACTAAAATATAATGGATTCTGAAATATTTTATTATTTTTAGACATTATAATTATTATTCGAAAGTATAATGCATCCATAGTAATTTAAAAAACTACTCAGTAGTAATAATGTTTTTATAATTTTCGATTGACTTTTAGTTCGATTAGTATTGGTATTATTATCGGTGCAAGAGGTTATGGATTTGAATACATTGAAACGTATTGTCCTCCTATTTAAGAGTTGGGGATGAACTATAAGTAATTATAGATGTAAGGCATGAAGAGTTTTTTTTTTAAAGAATGTAAAATAAGTAAAAGAACAATATATATATATATATATTTATACATATAGATTTCAAACTACGGTTAGTGTCCACTTTTTTATCAGAAGTTTTGAAGTGTTGTTCTTTAAGATGTTGATTCGGGCTTTAAACAGTTGAGATATTGTTTTCAGGGTATTTATATTCGATTTTAGTCCTAAAATTTTGTCTCCTCCAAGAAGAGCCCAAAAGGGTTCATAAAATTTATCGGGAGAGCCTAAGACCCATTAAGAAAATATTTTATCATTTTGACCTTGATGAGATTTGAAGCCAAGCCTTTAAAAGGTCTTAGTGGATAAAAACACTACCAATAAAAGAGCTAATTCCCCCTTAACAAGCAACATGATTGAATTATTATGTGTGGATATTTTATGTTTTTCATAATTTAAAAGCTTGTTTGAAAACAAATATATCTTTTAACATTTACATTTTTGTTAATTTAACCCTTATTTTTTAGTTAAATTTAGTCATTAACTTTAAAAAAGTCAAATCATTTTATTTACAGAAATATTGACAAAGTATTAATTTTTAATGATATTAGCATGTTTACATGTACTTCATACTGATATGGTATTATTTTTATTAATATTTAATGCCAATAAATAATTTAAAAATTATAAAAATTAATAATTTGAAAAGTATATAAAAATTCAAAAACATTAATATAAAGTATACCTGAATTTTCATATTTAAAAATTTAACCTAATAATTTTTTTGAAAAATTGAAGATTAAATTCCACCATTTTTAAGCAATTGAGAGTTAAATTAAAAGAAGAAGAAGATATAATGGTTAAAAACCAAATTAATCATTAGGACTAAATAGAAAATGATGCTAAAAGGGAAAGTATTTTTCTAAAAGGGAATCATTGGATCAAGCATGGTAGACCCTACCAAAAAATTTTTGCCAAGTGCAATCTGTCGTCGGCATGGGTTATCGAAGTTTTTACTTCAACGAAGAATCATAGGGGCTGCTTGGCAACGACAGAAGAAGATTCATTTCCTTTTTACTTTCCCTCCACCACACGTTTTAACGCTTAGCCCTTCCAAATCTTGAAGATCCCTTGAAATTTCCTTCCGTTTCCTTAACGTCCACTGTTCTTCGCATTTGTCTACACTTTAGATTAAGAAAGGAAGTACGCTACGAAATCAGATCTCTGCTGATTCATTTTCCAGGTAACCCATAAATCTCGCTTCTTCTTCTCTCAATCAAAATTCAGCTTCTAATCACACCGATCTCTCCTCATTTCCTTGTTTCAAATTCAGCAAAGCTTATCGAATCTATCTTTTCACTCTTTGTTTGGTGTTGTAATTCTCAATTCTGCAACTGGGAGAAAGCCTTTCTAAGCTTCAGTTCAACAGTAACCAAATTCGGTTGAGTTCATTTTCCTTGAATCTTTGTTGTTTTACGTTTCATGTGTTTGTTAAAATGCCTGAATCCGAATCATATATCATAACGTAAATCCTTTTACTGTTTTGAATGATGATCTAAAGCGAGTTGACTTTTCTTTCTGTTTTGAACCCTTTTTTTTTCTTCTTATCCTTTTGTTATGGATAAATTGCTCGTGGTATAATTTACAAGTAAGCCGATATGGTATTATAAATCGCTTTGTTGTTGTTATTGTTGAGTGAATGAGCTGCTGGAAATAATTACTGCAGGGACTTAACATAAGAAACTTTATAGCTCTATTACTTATAATCAATCTTTTTCTTGGTTCATCTTGGTCTACTTTTAAAGTTCTTGTATATTATGTTTTTCAAATATTTGTTTTTATCCGCGGTAATTTTCTGTGGTACCTTGGTTTTGATGATCAGTGGTCATTTTCATAATACAGTTGGCAACAATGGCAGAATCTAAGTCGGACTCTGACTTTTTGAAGGAATTCTACATTCCTGCGTATATATTTAATGATGAAACAAAATTTTCTGATCTTCGTGATGTACCTGAGTTTCCAGTGCTTGTGTTTATCAACTCCAAAAGTGGTGGTCAATTGGGTGGTGATCTTCTTAATACATATAGAAGTGTCCTCAATGAGCATCAGGTACCATTACTCTTTCAGAATGCATGTTGGAAATATTTGATTTATGTCTAATCTTAGTGTGATTAATTTCAGATTTTCGATGTGGGGGAAGAGGCCCCTGATAAGGTGCTTCGCAGAGTTTACACCAGACTAGAAAAGCTGAAACAAGAAAAAGATGAATTTGCCACGAAGATTCATGAGAGATTAAGAATAATTGTAAGTCGAGCCTGATACTGTAAAATCTTACAGGTCTATATTTTTTTTCAGGCGGCTATAAATAACAGCGACCATCACTGCAGCTATTTTTAATTCAAATATTGTTATTTTATTTTGTTATTTATTCCTTACATCTAGATTGATATTTAGGTTGCTGGTGGTGATGGGACAGCTGGCTGGCTTCTGGGGGTTGTTTGTGATCTTAAATTGCCACATCCACCTCCAATTGCTACAGTTCCTCTGGGTACCGGAAACAATCTGCCTTTTTCATTTGGCTGGGTGAGAATTTACTTGCTTTTAGGTGTAAAATCAAGTGATAGGATGAGAGTTCAACTATCAAGATATGTTTTATTAATTAGAGCAATGAACTATTGGTCACGCTGTCAATTCCTTTTTTTGCTCAGAACGTACTTTTAATTGGCTTGGTAATATTTGGCGTATCCATCTCAGTTTCATTTCTTGTGTGTGAGCTGAACTAAGTTTATACACTTAGTCAAACAAATAATTAGAGCCCTCCCTTTCAGTAAATTTGTAATGTTAGCTGAAAATTCTTGCAATTATTGATTGACGCTATAGTAGGCAACATGAATCTGCTAGAAATCTCTATATCATGAATAATCTCCTTCAAATTTTACGAGCTATTGAGTATTTGTTCCACTGCTTTCTACAGGGAAAGAAGAATCCTGGGACTGATCGGAATTCTGTGCTGTCATTCTTGGAACAAGTAATGAAAGCAAAGGAAATGAAAATAGACAAGTAATGGTGTCATAACTCATAACTCCTCTCTTTCTCTCTCTCTCTCACACACTTGCACACACATTCTTGAGGTGTACTTGTAGACTGAGGAACTCCCTGATTTGGCATTGTATTTTGAATATCCAATTTCAATGAATTAGGACTTTGCCTCTTCTAACCTTTAGTTATACAATATACTCCACCTCTAGGTGGTTATTGTGTAAATGTTTACCAGAAGAACACATCTATCAATCCTCTGCAGTACTAATGTGCTAAGAAGTATGCAGTAGGGAAGAATCATTAACTATTAATGGTCAACCCTTCTGGTGTAACTTCTTAATGGAATTAGTTCTGGGAACCAAAAAATTAAATGGACTTTTTTGACAAAAGAAATCTTCTGGGACAGGTGTAAGATCTAAAAACAGAGTTCATTCCTATTTAACTACATCATCAAGAGAACATTCTTTTTCCTCTCTTTTGATTCCTTACACCATTTTCTCTATAATCTCTTTTAGAGAGGCCAAAACTTTAGAAGCATTTTCGCATCCTGTTCTCCTTAAATATCAAAGCCAAATTTAAAACTACATAACTGCATTATTTGATTCTTATCAGTTGTACGTCTCTATATGGATGACAATACTTATTTGTAAAGATCTTCTCCTTCCAACATACATTGAAATGATTTTTTCAATTAAATTATGGGGTTTACTAACATAAGGAACTGCAGCATAGTTCTGTCTTACTGATATATGCCTTTTTGTGGTTCAGTTGGCATATTCTCATGAGGATGAGAGCTCCAAAGGAAGGTCCATGTGATCCTATTCCACCTCTGGAACTACCACATTCTTTACATGCATTTGGTCGAGTCTCTTCAACAGATGAACTGAACATGGTGAGACATTCTACCATTACCTCCTTTGTCTTCTTAAGATCATTTCTTTTCATTAAGTGTATGTTTCTTTGCTATCAAGTATTTGTATATTTTTTAAACTTTCTAACTTGCCGTGAAAACGTTAAATACCTTTTCTGATTTCAAATGCCTTTTTTGGAAACGATAAATTCCCTTTTCTCTTTATACCATTGAATATTTTAGCACATAACTCTTCCTGGCACCTTTGGTCTAACTTCCAGTTCCAGTTATCATTTTTTACCTAATCCTCAAGTTTTATAAAAGAAATGCAATAGGTATAAAGAAGCATAACATATTTTGTATCGTATTGCATCCTTACATGGAAAGTATTGATCCTCAGGAAGGTTACCATACATTTCGTGGGGGATTCTGGAATTACTTCAGCATGGGTAAGTATTTTATGTTGCTAAAATAAAGCTATCAATCTTCTTACAGAGTGTGCTATTTATGACTGTGGATGCAGTACACATGTTTCCATATTGATACTTTAATGTACAATTGATTATACATTCTGCTATCATAAATTAACTTTCTTTTCCTTTTTTTTTTTTTTTACTTTCTGTTGCCTAATGGAATTTGAACAATCCAGTAAAGAATATATGATATTGTCAAAGATACGATTGAAGAAAAACTTTGACAAATTTAAGGTTTCCTTGTATGTCTTTATATGCATTGGACTTTCGTGTCGGACATGGGTGTTTCATGAAAAATGAAGAGTGGGAGCAAATAGGTGTGTTCTACCATACAGTATCCTCCCCCCCCCCCCCCCCTCTTTTGCAGCCACCTTTTAGGCTAAACAAGGGAAACTTACCCTCTCTTTTCCTGTAAGTGAAAGGCAGGATTAGATCACTGGTCCTGTACAACAACCAAAAGACTTTACCTGCTAAGCTAGTTGACACCTGGATTACTATTGTACGATTCAACATAAAAGAACAGATTCCTTTACCCTCACCCTCTAGTTATCTGGTGTACTCATCTTTGTTTTAACATGACAAATTGACTATTGGTTAACCTCATTAATAGCATTGTAATGTTGCCTACAGGAATGGATGCTCAAGTATCTTATGCTTTTCACTCAGAGCGGAAGTTGCATCCTGAAAAATTTAAAAACCAGTTGGTTAATCAGGTATGATTCTGTCATAATGTCAACTGCTTTGTTTGATTATGCATAGACGCTTGTCAGATCATTAGACTTTCCTTTTTAATAATGTTACATGTTTACTGCTAGCTTATGTTTCAGCTTTGAGGACAATCTTTTTCTAGAGTTAGTTATGTTACAATTTGTAACTTAGAACTGGTTATTAAGTATTTTAAAATTCGTAATATCTCTAAAAAATTGAAGGAACTAGAAACCATACATGACACTGGATAAATTTGGTGGTCTTGTAAAGTGCGTGACAAATTTCATTGGATAACAGTTTGATGATATCTGCATGCTAGAATATGCTGTTGAATTAAAAATTAATTACATCATTAGGGCATTGGTTTGTTGAGAAACTAATGCACATTACTGGTTTGGCATTGATCTGCTATGCATACTGAGATGGTTAACTGCTAGGCATTGAGCTACTGTTCAGTAAAAGGAATATGTATATGTTACCAGGATCTTGCATGTCTCTGATGCTGCTTCTCCCTCAGAAAGATATTCCAGTTACTGAATTTTTTATGTTCCCTTACCTTCTTTCCAACAGAGCACTTATGCAAAGCTTGGCTGTACCCAGGGGTGGTTTGCTGCTTCTGTTTTTCATCCTTCTTCAAAGTGAGCTTGGTTGCCTTTTTTATCTTTATGTGTAATAGTTAAAGTTTTCTATTCAAACGAAAGATCAGGTTCACATTCAGGTTTCATGCATTTTCCTTTAATCAAAGATTGACAATTTTTCTCTAATGAATTCTTGATGACGGAAAATAAAAAATAAATTCAAAAGAAAAACTAGGAAAGGGGAAGGTGGAAGAGTTTATAATGTGAAAAGTCTGATTTGTTCCATATTGTACATTTGTACTACCACCTTCTGTGTTAAAATTGCATTTTAGCCTTTCATTTGAAATAAATAATGGCATGCATACAGAAATATCTTTTAGTACTCTAGGTCCTAATAGTTGGCTGGATACTATAGAGCGCCTCTGGCCAGATAAATTTCCCCTCTTTTCTTAGTAAATTGAAAGTTTTATATGATCTTAAACTACAGGAATGTTGCCCAGCTTGCAAAAGTGAAAATCATGAAGAAACACGGTCAATGGCAGGACCTCCACATACCACAGAGGTAACTTTCATTTTGTCTAAAGCAGCTTTGCTGGCTATAAACCATTCATAGTTGTCATATGTGAAAGAAAATGATCCGGTCATACCAGAAATCTCGATTGTGACATAATGTAGAGGAAAAGTATAGCAATAGGGTTCAAATGATGAGTAAAAGCATTGCTTACATATTCAATTATAGGAGTCTTTTTGCTGCCTAAATGGTAATTCATTTTATATGTTACAATACTTGGAAAAGGTATCAACTAAATGTAACACTCCATACCCGACCCAGTCACCGGACCCGAGTATGTGATGTCACATTACTTCGCTGAAGCAACTTAAGCTACTATAACACAAATACATTCAATTCAAGCTTCAAAATAATTCATATGCATGCATTTATACGCTCATTGATTTCATTTTATGTGGGTTATATGGGTTAATTTCAGAGTTAGGACTCAAATCCAAACTCAAATGTCAAATTTATGTCTCGAGACAGGTCATAAATAATTTTGGGATTTTTAGCTTTGAAGTTAACATGCCTTGTGACACAATTGTGTCTCGAGGCAAGGTCCTTTATGTCTTGAGACTAAAGCCAACACTAAGATGCCTAACAAACTTGACAAAACAATTTTAAGTTGGCTGAAAAGTTCAAAATCTGCATGATTCGACCACTGCGGAAGTGACTGGTAGAACATGCCAATTTACTTGATAGTTGGGTTACTGAGTCTAATATATTTTACATTGGCGTTTGGTTTAATGCTTTTGTGTAAGAAATTCATTAATAAATAGAATAAGCGAAGAAGTATAAAAGAGATTACTAACCTGAATAAAAGAAAGTAGAAGACCCAATAGTTCTCTGGGTAGACAGAGAAAACTGGTAACCCACTATTCATGACAAATTTTCTTAGATATTTGCAAAAATTGGTCATGCTATGTTATAGAGCTTCTGATCCCACATCTTGTTGTAAAGCTTAACAACGTTGTCGAAACATAAAATGTGTTTCTCGTGGTTTTTGGGCAATAAAAATGCCTCTTCTTTTCATCTTCTCAAGTTTCATGCACTATTTTTCTTAATTAGACGATTCATGCTTTGCATTTTAACAATGAAAATGTAGTTATAGAGCTTTCTGTTAAATAAAATCATTGTCTAGTGCTTATTTCAGATTTTTCTGCTTAATTTCCTAATATTTCTCCCATAGTTACCTAACAGTGCTTCTAATATCTTTCTCTTATGCCTCCTGAATTTAAACAGCATAAGGTCGATCATATGCCTCAACTTGCCCAGCTTTTCTGGTGGTCTAAATCCTTGGGGAACACCAAGTGGCAGAAAAAAGAATGAAGTTAGTTCCTGTTTTTGATGATTTGGTTGATATATGACATTTGGTTTGCCTTTTTGTTAAGATTATCAACCAACTTTGCTTGTAAGAACCTGATAGATGGTTTTTTTCCCATGAATTTACAGAGAGACTTGACTGCACCGTATGTAGATGATGGCCTTCTGGAAGTTGTTGGTTTTAGAGATGCATGGCATGGGCTCGTGTTGCTGGCTCCAAAGGGACATGGAACTCGCCTGGCACAGGTAAATAATTAAAGAAGGCAGGCATATTTCAGTAGTCAAACCCTGTTCAGATTGGACATCCCTAGTTCAATTCTCTCTCCCCCAAACTATTTTAAAACTTTATGAGAGAATTTTTCAAACCAATGATTTTGCTTCTTTTCTTATTTCCTTGCATTGTTACAAGGACCTAGATGTGTGTAAAAAAGTTAAGAGGACCATAAAATTAGTATAGTTAAATTGATCAAAACAAAACTTTTTGTGTGCGTGCTCACATGGTCATATTTGTTTTTAGGCATAATTATTAATTTGGACCTCCAATTTTACAAAAAAAAATCATTTTAGTTCTTTAGTTAATTTTATCTTTTTTAGCCCTTAAACTTACATTTTTTGTCAAATCACCCCAAAATGGATAGAAAAGTTTATGTTTTTTAACTTTGCTAATATGGTATACTCGTGGATTGCCATGTGGATGACATGTCAGCATTTAATTAATTTTTTAAAATAAAAAAAAGTAGTAAAAATATTGTTAAAATTAAATATCATTAAAATTATTAAAAAATATTTTTTTAATTTTAAAAAATTAATTAAATGTTGACATGTCATTCACATGGCAATCCACATGCATGCCACATCGGCCAAGTTAACAATTGTTAACTTTCCTATTCATTTTGGGGGTGATTTAACCAAACATGCAAGTTAAAGAATTAAAAAGGTGAAAAATTAAATAAAAAGCTTTTTTTATTTTGTAAAGTTGGGGGTCAAAAAAGTCATTATGCCTTGTTTTTATTGGTATTGATCTCTTTCAGTGTTCAGTTCCATATACAGTCGTTTGGTAGTGGTTGATTTGTTTTTGTCATGGAAAATAGGCACACCGAATCCGCTTTGAGTTTCACAAAGGTGCTGCTGACCATACATATATGAGGATCGATGGGGAGCCGTGGAAGCAACCACTGCCAAAAGATGATGACGCAGTTGTAGTTGAAATTTCCCACCTTGGACAAGTCAACATGCTCGCAACCCAAAATTGCCGATCGAAAAGTGTGAACGATGTTTCCTCATCAACTAGTCATCATAATGGTGAAGAAGATGATGATTTTAGTGATGAAGATGACTCTAGAGCTGAGCCAGAGTTCAGGAAATTTGGTGCAGCAGACACGTTCAGAATCCCAGATGAGATTGATATTTCTCAACTTAGTTAAACATCTGATAATTCCATTTCTTGTGTTCATTACTTATTCACTGTAATAATGTTTGGGGTTCATTTGGTTTAAATATTGCTGTAAAAGGTTATAACTCAATAGTTAAATTGCCGCTTTTTAAACCAGAAACCAAATGATCCCATCTTAATGACTCCATTAGCTTCCCAATAATTTGATTTTGCTTTGGTAATTTGGTTGTAACTTGCACTCCGTCAGCATTACGAATCCCCTATTTTTGTTTTTATTACTGTTACTCGGTGTATCTTTTTTTTTTGGAACTTGAAAGCATTGCAGCAGCTACCTCCTATTTGGGTATTTGAAATCAATCTGAATCTTTTAAAACCCTAAAAAGCTTGAAGCAAATGAATGAGAGGATTCATACATTAATAGAATATACCAATTGCTTTGAAGTTGAACCTCCTAAGTTTATAGAATCCTTTAGATTTTCTTTAAGAAATCAAAAACAATAAAATAAAATTAATGTTCTTGAGTTAACATCTCTTGGATAGACTTCACTACTTGGTGGTCTTCGTAATAGAAGAGACATTAGATAATAAGCTTGTGCTTGCTTGAAAATATCATCATAAATGATTAAGGTGTGCCGTCCAGATGCATAAATTATTTAGCCAAAACAATTCCTGTTTAAGGAGCAAGGTATGATAATGTAGCTTGAGAATCCACTGTTTTGGCTATCCAATGGTGTACTCCATCACTCCCCATTATTGGAAAGTGGTCACTACTTGAGCCACGGAAGATGTTTTTTGACTAATAGCTACATAAACAAATATTACATTTTGCCCTTATTAATTGAGAATCATATCCATGGCTATTGTTGTTTTACCGGTTAATCTAGCATCAATAATTAATTCTCGCTAACCACGTCCTATAAAGATCATTGAATCGATAACAATAAGTCATGTTTGAAGATACTCATAAACAGAAGGTCTCGAAATAATACCTGAGACAGGAGACTCAATTAATCGAGATTCAAAAGCGAGGTCGCAAACCAGTGGATGAATATTAATTGCTACATCTGGAAGAGTAATATGAAGGGATTTAACACTACATTACTGTTACAGTTTTACAAGTTATATTTAATTAATCTAACCATGAACTTTGTAATACAATTGTAGTTTCTGTTCACTTGATTTTTAATCATTAATCATATCAATGGATCAATACTCAACTGATTCTGGACTTCAATTTAATACAAACTGCAGACCGAGCAGTGCATTAGGTTTCGGAGAATAACTCTTTTCTTGTATAAAGAAGGCACTAATTTAGCACCAACTTAACAAAGATAGCTTCAAAACTAGGATTTGCCTCAAATGTCACTTAAATATCAACTACTATCTTTAGTTCAGTCTTTGATTCAAAGTAGTAAAGAAAAACTAAATTGCAAGTGGCAGTGGAGTGTTATGTGTCAGTCTTATCCCGTGAGTGTTGAGTGATGAACGTGTCCAGGGTATTCATCAACTCACGTGCATATATGCCTTGTGCTCCAATGCCTAAGGAAGGAAGGAACGTGCTCAGCATCTTCCTCAAGCTGCAATATTTTTAAAGTTATTTTTATTAGTAAAGTAGAACCCCCAGAAAGAATACGGAAGAAAGGGGGGAAATGTAGGTATTGCCATATATAATAGTTTCCATAAAGATTGAGATGGGATATAGGGATTGATTTTTAACTTTATTCATGTCAGTCTTTCCTCTAATGGAATCTAGCCCACTAACATGCATTAGTAACTAGATACCTGGCAGTGTTGCATTTGCCACTCACTTCTACTCTGTAACACAGTTGAGATACAAAGGTTAAATAACAGGTTAGAGACAATAAAATACAACCCAATTGATGCTTTTTTAGGTAATAAATCCATTGGTAGAAAAGATCATGAAGCAGAGGTGAGGTGGAATGAAATTCAACTCTACTACACAATATTAAATTTAGATGGAATGGATTTCGCCAGGTGGATTAATCAGATGAATTAGATCCCCAATGGATTAATCTATTTATGTATCCATCATACATGTCAAGTGGAAACCATCTCCAATAAACAATTTTCTTTTCCTACCACCAATTTAAAACAGGTATTGGTCCCAAGGTGGTCATTATATATACATGATTTCCAGTCATCTCTCTCTTGTAATTTTCTCCACAATTCTCTTTCTTTCTTTCTTTCTTTCTTTTCTCTCTCCCACTCCCTTGATTACACACAAGAGACAAGTATAGAAAGGTAGGCAGAGATGAGCTTGAGGAACACAAGCACCAAAGACCAAGCTCCAAAAACTGAGTCGGGTATGGGATGTTGTTCAAAGCCAGTAAAAGGCATTTCTGGATGCTTTGATCCAATGAGTACTGATAAATCTGGTAAAAGCAGTAATGACAGCAAGCTTAAACAGGCTGAGGATTCCCTCAGGACTGTCATGTACTTGAGCTGCTGGGGTCCCAACTCCTAATTAATCTCAACCAAATATGTTCATCAACTGATTCAATGTCCTTAACCTTTGACTTTGACTCTTTGAGTGCCTTCACTTCTTCTAAAGCTGTCTAACAGTCGACAGAGTATTTGTACGTATAGTATCTTTCTTTTTTCTTTAGTTTGTACAAATATATGTTCCATGTTGTAAAAGTTGGCTTGCCTGTATAGCTAGGTTTCTGCCTCTCTTGTACAAATAATAATTGTATGTTAAGGAGTGTCGATGCGTTTGATGAAATTCTGCAAAGGTTTAGTTTAAATTATCGCTTTCATCCCATCCATTACTAAGGCCCGCTGGAAACCTAACTTGAAGGACACTAGGAGCTTTCCATTAAGGGGTTAATTAGCAGTGTATGTCGATTTTGAAAGATAATAGGGAAATAAGTTAACTTTTTCGATACAAAAACAGATCGATTTTGAAGAGAGAAACAGAAATATATAACACAAATGATAAATATAAAAAATATATATAATTTCATTATATAATTACATATTTATTATTTTATTTATATAAATAAAAGAGTTATTAATTAAAAAGATGAATTAAAGAACTTGAAAACAATATATTTATTAATTATTAATTAAAAAATTTAAAAAAAATTAAAATAATATGAAATAAAAAATACAAATGTAAATGGGAGAGGAATCAAACTTGAGACTTAAGCATAGCAGAAAACCTTCCTGCAAGACATGTTTTCTATTTCTCTCTTCAAAATCGACTTATTTTTTAAAATATCGAGAAATTCGCTCTAAATCCCTAATTATTTTTTAAAAACAACATTTTCTTCAAATTTTCCCTTTGATTAAGACCCAATTTCATATCTACATTTTTTTCACTCAATTTTTATTTTTATTTTGGTATACCAAAATTCATAACACTCACTTAAATACATATAATTCTTAAAAAGTAAATAATATTTATTAGAAACAATTATATTATTAAAAGTAAAATAAATCAAAATAAGAAATTTTTAAATGAACAGATGTTTTAAAAGATATTTTAAGCTAATTTTTTAAAGTAATGACATGCATTATTGAATTCAAGTGCAATTAAAAGCTTTATAATGGTAAGGTTAGTGTCTTAAACTTTTAAGTGATCAAGTTTGAATCATTCCGTGTAAACCATGAGCAGTTAAGCAAGGATTTCAAATCTTATAAATGAAAAAAACGTAATGTAGGGAGAGATTATCCATCATTTAAGAATTTAATCCAGTTGGATTTTAAATTTGATTGGGATACAAGATATAGAAATTTATTTACAAATGATAGGAGGAGAATGTAGCATAAGGTAAGTGATGAAGAAAAGAAGAGGGAAAAACAGTAACTTGTTCCATATATTATGGGCTGAACATACCAAAAGTAGCCGCTGGTTAGAAGAAGAAGAAGGAGGTATTCGCCAAAACAACATGCTATAAAAAGTAACTGCCTCTTTCCTTTTAGTCTCCTTATTTTCCTCCCTCTACCTTCATTAATATTTATATGCCTCATCTAACCCTAAGTTTTTCGCTGTTCTCTGTGTGTTTATGTTGTAGGAATGAGTTGGAAGAGTAAGGCGTGGGCTGTTGCCGCCACTACTGTTACGGCAGCTGAAGTTTCCAAGGAAAAAAAGCTATGCCTATGGAGCTCAGCTAAGCACCACCACCAAGCTGCCATTAATAATTTGGTGGGATCCTCACAAAGGGAGAGACCATCATCATCAGCAGCATCCACTTGTTCAAGGAGGAGAGACAGGGAAGAAATGCGCCATCAATCTGAAGAATCACTTAGAACAATTATGTACTTAAGTTGCTGGGGACCCAACTGATCATAACCATAACAATGGGAAATACAGTGAAAGGATAATAAGAAGGAAAAAGAGGGATATTTGTGCATTTTATATACAGTTTGTATACATGGAGAGGGTGGGTGACTGACGAATTAATGTATGGTTTAAATATCCTTATAGCTTCAAATCAAATGCAAAGAAAATGATGACCAAATTTAAGGTTTTTCATCTGCCAAACCAATCATAACATTATCTAAGGATATATCAAAGTTTTCCCTTTTTTTTCTTTTTCATGCAGAAGGGAAGAACCTTATTATACATATTAATTTCAGAGTGAGTATTATGCACAATAGTAGGTTTCTCAACCTCTTTTTCTTTTAATTTGAAACATAGTCAGGTTATTGGGTTATAAGACAAGCAAACTTTTGCATGTGTAGTAGACCATTACAACCAATATATAGAGGAGAAAATACTTAATTAGGCAAGTAGGTGTAAATTAATTAATAGTTGAGGGCTTTCGGGTTTTAATTTTATCATTTGTAGTTGTAATGTGTGGATCTCTTTCTTATTTCTTGTATATGCTTTATACTGAATTTTGTCTAACTTTTTCAAATTAATTTAGTTTTTATGTTCGATTTTTCATCTTTCCAATTTTGTGTGTATATCTTATATGAGTTTTATCCAATTTATTATGCTAGTAAGTAGAATTGAAGATGTTATAAATATTTATTTTTAATTTGCTTTATTATATCTTGTATATTACAACCTCAAATACATAAAATTATATTGGGAATTCTTATTTAAGAATGCACGTGAAGTATATGAGTCACAAAATGAGAGTGGTAAGTAACGTTTATAATCGTCAAGAGTTTTAAAATAAAATATCAATATAAGTTTTCATTTATGAGTTCAACACGAAATTTCTATGAATGCAAATTCATCACTTTTACTTTTTCTTTTTTTTGAAATAAAACATTTTAAAATTTTTCAAGACCAACCATAATTCTATGGGTAAACTATCAAATAATTACTTTTGTCTTATCTCGGGTTATATTTTAGTCATTTATGTTTGAAATGTTACATTTTTAGTCACTCACATTAACGTTTTGTAACATTATAGTCACAAAACCGTTAATTGTCATTAACGGTATAACGGTAAGTTGACTTGGCACATTAAATCATTATTTCAAAAAAAAAGTTTAGGTTAAATTATATAATTGGTCCCCATATTTTGTTCGTTTTGAGCAATTTAATTTCTTCTTTTTATGTTCTTTTAACTTTCTTTTTTTTTTCTTTCTTTATTTTTCATTCTCTTTTGCTTTTACCTTTGTTTTCTCCCCTTCTTCATATCTATTTTCCACATAATTAATTCCAAGAAATGAGATTTCAAACATGAGGCATCTGGAAAATTGTTTTGCTTGAATGATCTAATAATTAATTCAAAGAATTGGGATTTCAAACATGAGGCGTCTGCAAACCATGTCAAATAGTCAACTCAAGGTTACTTGTTAATGTGTAACATTTAACCATATGATGGATTTAAGAGCCTCGTTGCACGAAAATCATTTGAGGCAACTCTTAAAACTGCAATTAGAATATGGAGAAGGAATGAGGGAACATAAAAGAAGAAAAAAAAGAAAGAAAGTTAAAAGAACATAAAAGAGAGAGAGAAGGGAAGAAAAGCAAGGAGAAGCATAAAAGAATGAAAAATAAAATAAAAAGTTAAAAGAACATAAAAGAAAAAAATTAAGTTGCTCAAAACAAAAAAAATATAGGGATCAATTGTATTATTTAACCTAAAATTTTTGTTTGAAATGATAATTTAATGTCGATTACAGCTTCCTAAATAAGGAATATTGTGTGTGTATTATCTAGGATTCTGTAAATATTTCAATGATTGTTATCCCTAACTTTAAGGCTGTTTTTAGGGTCAACATTTCTAGAATTAATTTGTTTCCTAGTATAGAGTTTCCTAAGTTAGCTCACTATGTGTATATATATCAGTGTAATTTCCTGTGAATATTTTTAAGCCTGATTTTAACATAGTATTTTTGGGATTTTTTTATTATTTGTTTGGCAACTTCTTCTCATTCCCGATCAACCCTCAAGCCTATAGAATTTGTTCAAAAAACATGGCTGAAACTGTCAAAATCAATAACACGGGGGGTATTTCAGAAGTCTCAGTGAACAACTCAAACCCAACAAGTGAGTTGCAAAACATCCAAGCACCCTACAGGTTAAATGGGAAGAATTACCTGAAGTGGTTTCAACTGGTTCGCACGTTCTTGAAGGGAAGAGGAAAGCTGAGTCACCTACTTGGAACTGGACCTAAAGAATGAGATCCTAAGTTTGGTGCTTGGGATGAACAATACTCTATGGTAATGTCTTGGTTATGGAACTCTATGATGCCAGAAATCAGTGATACATGCATGTTTCTTAACACAACCAAAGAAATATAGGAAGCTATGAAGCAGACTTATTCTAAAGTTTGAGATACTGCCCAAATTTATGAAATCAATACTAAGATTTCATCTACCAAGCAAGGAAGTCGGTCAATTACGGAGTATCCAAATCTGTTGCAAAGCTTATGGCAAGAGATGGATCACTACCAATGCATTCAGATGAAGTGTAGTGAAGATGCAGCACTCCTGTAAAGGTTCATTGAAAATGATCGAATTTATGATTTTCTTGCTGGATTAAATGTTGAGTTTGATGCAGTAAGAGTTCAAATACTTGGAAAAAAGGATCTACCGTCACTAAATGAGACAAATTACGATTGTTTGTGGTGAGAAAGGAAGAAGAGGAGTTATGATTGAGAATAGTTAGGTGGATAGTTCAGCCTTGCTTACAAAAGCTGTAAATGAGAGGAGATTTGGCCTGAAGCAGCCAACTAGCAAAGATAGTAGGCAGACAGAACTTACAAGGCCTATTAACAGGGATTCCTTATGGTGCACCTACTGAAAAAAACCTCGTCACACTAAAGAAAGATGCTAGAAACTCTATGGGAAGCCACAGACAACGAATAAAAATTTTTCAGAAAAAAGTGGACAACCAAAGGGACAAGGGCAAGCACATACAACAAGACAGTTGGCTGGAGAAGAGAATTCTCAAGAATCATCTATTGAGTTCAATAAAGAAGAAATTGAAAAGTTGAAGAATCTGCTGGGATCATTGGAAAAATTTTCTTCAACAGGTACTTGTAGTTTGGCTTTTTCAGGTATATCCTTTTCTTAAGATTCTAAAGTCTCGGGTATACCCACCAAAAGTTCTTAAGTTATTGACTTAGGAGCTACAGACCACATGACCCATTCCTCATAAAAATTTGTTTTATATACACCTTGCCCTAGTAATAGAAAGATAATAGTAACCGATGGTTCTATGATCATAGTGGCTGGTCAGCGTGATATTGTTATAAATAAAACTCTTACTCTTAGAAATGTCCTCCATGTTCCAAAACTGTTTACCAATCTTCTATCCATCCAAAATATTACCAAAGACTCTAATGGTAGTGTGGTTTTCTATCCCAATCGATGTGTTTTTCAGGAACAAAATACGATGAGGATGATTGGACATATTAAGAAAGTAAATGGCTTATACTATCTTGAAGAATCCAGTGGACAAGTTAATACTCTGAATTCCTCACATTTATCATTCATCTCAGAATCTGTTAAAACCAATAAAGACCAAATTTGCCTTCATCACCTCCGCCTTGGTCATCCATCATTTAGAGTCCTTAAAGTTATGTTTCCTTCATTGTTCAAAGGGTTAACTGTTCAAAAATTCCATTGTGATGTTCATGAACTTGCAAAACATAAACGTATCTCTTTTTTGGTAAGAAATAAAAGAACATTTACTCATTTTACTCTTATTCATGGTGATGTTTGGGGACCATCCACTATTTCAAACATTTTTGGGGCTCGGTGGTTTGTATCCTTTATTGATGATTGTACCTGTGTGTCTTAGATATTCCTTTTAAAATAGAAATCTGATGTAAAGTCTATCTTTCCAACCTTTTACAATATGATCAAAACACAATTTGGTGTCGAAATAAAAAGGTTTAGGTCAGACAATGCCAAGGGCTATTTCAATCAATTTCTCTCACCATATTCCAAGAAAGAGGCATAATACATGAGTCATCTTATGTTAGCACACCCCAACAAAATGGTGTTACCGAAAGAAAGAATGGTCACATTTTAGCTATTACAAAAGCCCTCTTGTTCCAAAAAAAATATCCGTAAACAATACTGGTGAGAGGCTGTTTTAACTACTACTCATATGATAGATAGATTGCCTATAAAAGTCCTTTAATCTCAATGTCCTATGTAAGTTCTAGCAAAATTCTTTCCTAATTTCAATACTTCAAATAACCTTACTCCAAAAATATTTGGTTGTATTGCCTTTGTACATGTACATTCTTAAAATAGGGGAAAACTTGATTTACAAGCTGTCAAATGTGTCTTTCTCGGTTATTCTTCCACTCAAAAGGGGTACAAATGCTATCATCCTACCACAAAAAATATTATGTACCAGCTGATGTTACTTTTACAGAACAAGAGAATTAATTTACTAGTCCTTATCTTCAAGGGGATCTCATTCACAGAAGATAATGACAGAGAATTCTTTCTCCTTGATTTTCCAACTCCTGCCCAGTCAAACACTCACACTCAATCCTTTACCCAGCCAAACACCCAGTCCTTACTTGCCAACCAGCCCGCCCAACCCAAAACAAAGCCTAATACACCCAAATTACAAGAAGGGATTTAGGATACTACTCGTCATTTACTGGTTTACTCAAGGAAGAAGGCATCGGTGCAAGTTCAATCATCTTCTTCTTCTATACAACTTACTACTATACAACCCGAGGTAATTGTTGTACCTACTTTGAATATTAATACTGAAACTACTGAAAATTCAGATCAGAAAGACTATGATTTTCCCATTACTATTAGAAAAGAGACTAGAGCCTGCACAAGACATTCCCTGTACTTATTCACGTCTTACCAAAATTTGTCTTATAAGCACAAAGTCTTTCTTACTAGCCTGAAATCCATCTCCATTCCCAAAATCGTATCTGAGGCATTAGATGATGAGAATTCGAAAAATTCCATGAAGATTAAAATGGAAGCCCTTAAAAAAATAAGACACGGGACTTGGTGAAATTACCGAGAGGAAATAAACTAGTGGGATGTTGATGGGTGTTCATAGTGAAATATAAGTCAGATGGTTCTTTGGAGAGATACAAAGCAAGATTGGTTGCTAAAGGGTACACTCAAATGTATGGAATAAACTACCTTGAGACATTTGCTCCTGTTGCAAAGATGAACTCTGTGAGAGTGTTGTTGTCACTAGCTACCAATCGAGGCTAGAAATTACAGCAATTTGACATTAAAAATGCCTTTTTACATGGTGATATTGAGGAGGAAGTCTATATGGATGTTCCACTAGGATTCGGTCCAAATATAAGACAAGTAGTTTGCAGACTAAAAAAGGCTTTGTACGGACTAAAACAGTCTCCGAGAGCTTGGTTTGGAAGGTTTACCAAAGTAATGCTCAAGTTGGGGTATAAACAGAGCCAATAAGATCACACTCTGTTTGTAAAGCACTCATCTTCAGGGGGAGTGACTACTTTATTAGTCTATGTAGATGCCATTATACTGACTGGTGATGATCTGGAAGGAATGGAAAATTTTAAAAAAATGCCTAGTAAAAGAATTTGAAGTCAAAGAACTCGGTAAGTTAAAATATTTTCTTGGTATTTAAGTGGCACATTCTTAGGAAGGAATCTTCATATATCAGAAAAAATACATAATTGATTTGTTAACAGAGACGGGCAAGTTGGGATGCAAACCAATAGAGACGCCCATAGAGGTTAACCACTGACTTGGAGATACACTAGAAGATGTAGTCGTTGATAAAAGTTCATATCAAAGACTTGTGGGGAAGCTCATCTACTTGTCATATACTAGACCAGATATTGCCTATGTAGTCGGTGTTGTAAGTCAATTCATGCACAACCTCAAAAAATCACATCTTAGAGCCGTGTATCATATTCTACAGTACTTAAAGGGCACACCAGGCAGAGGAATTTTATTTAAGAAAAGGGAAAAGTTAACCCTTGAAGCCTATACTGATGCAGATTATGCAGAGTCTATTGTTGATAGAAGATCAACCTCGGGCTATTGCACTTTCCTAAGAGGCAACCTTGTGACTTGGAGGAGTAAAAAATAGAATGTTGTGGCTAGATCTAGTGCAGAAGCTGAATTTAGGGTGATGGCACTCGGGATTTGTGAGCTATTATGGCTGAAAATCATTTTGGAAGATTTGAAGATCAAGTGGAAGGTCCAATGAAGTTTTATTGTGATAATAAGTCTGCTATCAATATTGCACATAATCCAGTTCAACATGATTGTACGAAGCATGTTAAGGTTAATAGACATTTTATAAAAAAAAAAAAAAGCTTGACAGCGGCTTAATTTGCACTCCGTTGTGTCCACTGATGGTCAACTGGCAAATATACTTACCAAAGGATTGTCCAGGAAGTTCTTTCAGAAACTAGTAAACAAGCTGAGAATGGATGATATCCACTTCACAGCTTGAGGGGGAGTGTCAGATTACAGTTTCCTAAATAAAGAATATTGTGTGTGTGTTGGCTAGGATTCTGTAAATATTTCAATGATTGTTATCCCTAACTTTAAGGCTGTTTTTAGGGTTAACATTCCTAGAATTAGTCTGTTTCCTAGTATAGAGTTTCCTAAGTTAGGCTCACTATGTGTATATATATCAGTGTAATTTCTTGTGAATATTTTTAAGCTTGATTTTAACATTTAACGTATCACGTGAGCTTACCGTTACACCGTAAAAGATAATTAATGGCTCAATAATAAATATTACAATACGATAATGCAAATGACTAAAATGTAACTTGAATAACTATTTTAATTGTCTATCCTAATTTTATTTATACACAAAAATATAAAAATATTATCCCTTATACAGTGTGATTGGTTAAAGAAAAAAATACAACTAAAAATATATATAAAAATAAAACAAAAATGAATATGTGGGTGAAATCATTGCCTGTCAAACCTGATTTGACATTGGGATGAAAGAAGGAAAGATGCTTTTCTTTTTTATTTATTATTAGATTTTGAATAATTTTGCAAGAGGGCCACATGGGTGGATGTTATTTTAATGCTCCAAAAGTAATATATGTTGTTTACATCATAACATTTCATCAAAAACAGAGCACACTCCATGAGCTCATCTCGATATTGTATTTTTCGAACCTTTCAATCCATTCTTTCTAAGCAAAATTAAGGCTTATTTTCTACAAAAAAAAATATATTTATATCAAATGATTACATGGAATCAAAAAATGAATAGACATCAGCATTGCACTGTCATTTTCCAACAATGAAAATTAAGTAACCATGAAAGTTGAATGCCAAGAAAACAAAACAAAAATATGTGTATGTTTTGCTTGCAAGCATATGTTATTAGACGTTAAGGAGCTTTCAACAACAGTGACAACTCAAACCACATCCCCAAAACTGATATAATAACTTAGTTTAATATTTAATTCCTACCCCATATCCATTTACGAACAAAATTCCACCCTTGTTTCAACTTTTTATTTGCTTCTATGTATTGAACTTGACAAACATAGACAGATCCAAGTGTGTGTGTAAAGCCAAAAAATATGATGGGTGTTGATGAGGAGAAATCTGAAGGTGAAGGGAAAGTTTGGAGTCTTTGTACGATGCCAAAGTTATGGCAGATGAGTAGTGGCAATGGGAATGGCTCATCTTCATCTTCATCATCATCAATGGGGAACAACAATGTTTACCAGCAAACCCCAAGTAGTGAAAGATCAGCTGTGACTTCTTCAAATGCATTTTTCTCTATGGCCAAATCTTTGCTTCCTGCTCGAAGAAGACTTAGGCTTGATCCTTCCAACAAGTTATATTTTCCTTGTAAGTTTCTCACCTTTTAACTGGATGGGGTTTTGAAGTGAAGTTTTTTGGCTTCTATGATTTGGTTTCCGTTGCATGATCCTGTTCTGTTTGTGGAACTGAAAAGGGGTCCTTTTACTTATTGCAAATGCGTTTCTGCTCAAGTGATTCAATTGCTAAAAGTGAGATTTCATGGCTAGTGATGTGCTATAATTGCCAGTAAGTTAATTTGAGTAACTCAATCTGGGTGCATGAGGTTGAATTTTGTGGTTTCTGTAGATGAACCAGGTAAACAGGTCAGGAGTGCCATTGACATTAAGAACACTAGCAAGTCCCATGTAGCATTCAAGGTATGGAACATGTCCTTATTAATGTCTGATGTGTGGTAAAAACATGTTGCTACTGGTTCTACATTGATTCAAAACATCTAATGAGTGAGAGCTTTGTGGTTCCTTCTACAGTTCCAAACAACTGCACCAAAGAGTTGTTACATGCGACCTCCGGAAGGTATACTTGGTCCCGGAGAAAGCCTTATCGCAACCGGTAATCCATCAACTTAAATAACCCCTTTACTACTTTCTATGCGTCGGCAGAAGAACACTGATTGATTTATGGTTTTAATGAGTTGTTTTTTCTGACGAACAGTATTCAAGTTTGTGGAACCACCGGAGAACAATGAGAAACCAATGGAAAAAAAGAGCAGGGTTAAGTTCAAGATCATGAGCTTAAAAGTGAAAGGAGAAACAGATTATGTCCCAGAACTGGTATAATTCTGCAGATACATTTAGAACATACAATTTCTTCATGTCAAATAGTGAAAACTGAAAATGTGTGGTATAACAATCTTGCAACAGTTTGAGGAGCAAAAGGATGAGGTCACAGTTGAGCAGATATTACTTGTAGTTTTTCTAGACCCAGAACGTTCTTGTCCTGTAAGTAATCAAAACATAATCACAACTGGATTACTTGGTTTATTCGTAGTCTGTTTCTAAAATAAATATCGGTCTCAAAGGCACTGGAAAAACTAAAACGTCAACTGGCGGAGGCAGAAGCAGCACTGGAATCGCGGAAAAAGCCACAAGAAGAGACGGGACCGCGTATCGTAGGGGAAGGACTGGTTATAGATGAATGGAAAGAACGGAGGGAAAGATACCTAGCTAAGCAGCAGGTTGAAGGTGTTGCTCCTACTTAGCAATTACCAACTCCATTCAATCTTTTCCATTGCTTTCTGTTTGTGTTGTCATATGTGGTAAATTTGAGCTGAATTCCATTTGTTCAACGACTGTCATGTCCCCCAATTTATTGTAGATAATGGGGTATATAAGTAACAAATTTGTGGAATTTGGAAGAACCATGTCACGTTCATTATGGTTTTCCTTTAATTTTTTTGTTAAAGTGCACTCATAAACTTTGCTACTTCAGATTTTCAAAGAGTTGTATAATTCATAAAAGCCATGCTCTCTCTCCCTCTCTCTCTCATGGCCCAAACTGGACTTATCATATAACCATTGGTTCACAACATAGGCACTTTCAATTAAAGCAGAAAAGAATTATTTTTTATTGAAAAAAAGGGAGGTCTCACGTAGATCCAGTAAAGTCATGAACAATGTAGCGCCTCAAGTAGGTTCACCCTGGGAAACAGGGTCTTGAGGAAATCTACATCTCAATGAAACGGATCACTCATCATGGACCAAGTTCTAAGACATTTATTGTTTAAAACATGTCTACAGGCTCGGGAATAAAACAGCTTTCTCAATCAAGAATCTTCAGAAGCAGAACTGGCATTTTAAAGCTTGCATATAAATCCTCATTGCCAAGATCCATTAAACAAAAAAGTAACTTTTTTTTCTTATTATAAATGGTGGGTTGCTGGCTCATATCAAGAAATTCAACCATTTTTATTACTTATTTGCTTCATCGATTGTTCTCGGAAGCGCGGATAAAATAAAAGTAATCATCACCAGCACAACTTTAAAAAGAAAAAAGAGATGGGGATGTAGCCGCCGATTTGACACAGAAGAGCCATTGGAAAAGAAAGGCTGTTCCGCAACACGTAAAACGGCATGGTTTTAGCACCAACAATGGGGCATTTTTCTTCAAATCTAAACATCAGATAAGCCCGGGAGAGTTTGTGCATATATTACTTTTGCCATCATAACAAATGGAAAACAATGGACAAGGGTGGAAGCTCCAAGACGAGAATATGAACAACAGAGGCGCTCTTCTATCATTTATATACAACTTTGAAACAAACCCTAGTAAACTACTTCAATAAAACTACTTGGGTGCTGGGCTCACCGTCAACTTAGCTCATACTTTTCTTCATCACTAAACTTTTAGACTCACAATTTCTTATATTTGGGGCTTTCAAATTTGATGATTAAGGTTTTCAAAATTATATCAGTCGTGAAATATGTGAACCATTAATTCATCGGTTTGATTCAATGTGTTGAATTGATTTAGTTAAATAAATTATTAAATAATTTAAAAAATTAAATTATATTTAATTGATTTGTACGGATTCTAGAGTTAATTAATTTAATGTCGTTTTGAAAGACGAGTATCTTAATCATCCGGTCTAATTCAAACTTTACTGATGATTATATCAATTTCATCATGAAATTTCAATATTTCAAACATATTCAACTTAAACCTGAATTATCCACCTTTTAAGGCCTCCCAATTTTTTTTTGACAAATTTCTTTTCTTTTCTTAAGAACACATATAAGATTCGTTACTACAAATAGGATAATAGTAATCTCACGATTAATTACTTCATTTATAAATTTTATAGTAATAGAAATATATATCTTATCGAAATAAAATTTGTAACTTGCTATCATCTTGCCAAGTGAGCAAGGATTTACCTTTATGGAAAAGATAATTCATTCGGATCCGCATGAAAGTCCAACTCTATTGCATTGTCATAATGCATGTATATTTGAAAGAGGATAGCAATCCTCCTTGCTTCTTGCTTCTCTCATGGTACAATCATTTTCTCACTGAGCTCCTTTTTCCTTGATTTATAGAGACAAAATGTAATGTAAGACTAAGATTGGGGTCAACAATTAATCACGGAAAAAAGGACTCATTGAGTCAAGATCACTAACTAATACTAATAGAATAGAACTAGAACTGATCCAAACTTAAATTGACTCAAAACCTCAAATAAATCCAACCCAAATAGTAAAATAATCCTATCCTAAAACAACCTAACTCTCAAATTGAGTTGATGGAAAAATTTTAAAATCCAAATTACCTTGATTTAATAATTCACCCAAACCGTCCAATTGACCATCTGCGTAAAATTCTTTCTCCGCTGTTTCCTAAGGGTCAGTTCTTCATTGCTTTTGAGAAGTGTTTTTGAAGAGTGCTGTGGAAAAGTGCTTTTGAAAAGTTTGGTTTAAAATTTGAGTGTTTAGCATTACTGTTAAAAAGTACTTTTGAGAAATAAAATGTCCATTTTAGACATGTTATTATCAAGTAACAAATATGCATTTAAATAATATTTAAATTAGTTAATATTATTATATTTTAGTAATAATATAAAAAAATTATTATAACTTGTTGTTAATATTTTAATATATAAAATATAAATTGTAAATATTTTTAAGCAATAAATATTAATTATTTATAAAATTTAATTAGAATATATAAACTATATTTTAAATATTTAAATATTTGTAATTAGTATTTTAAAAAATATTTTTTTTATTTTTAATTAATGATTTTAATACAATTGTAATTAAACACCAAGAAAAAGTAATTAAGCACCAAAAGTGCTTTTGGGAGAGGAAAAGCTAAAATTTTTAGCTTCTCCTTTTCAACTCCTTTTCAAAAATGCTTTTCAAAAACACTTCTAAAAAACTAAAAATTTCAACCAAAAGCAGCTTGTTCTTCACAGCTTTTCTTTCAAAAGTGCTTTTAGAGTCAGAAGTGCTTTTTTTAAGCAATAAAGAACTGACCCTAAAGTTCCTAGTGCTAGAAAGTGTGTATGCATCGAGCTTGCTGATGTGGTCTATTTGATCTTTCTTTTTCCTTCGTACTCGTTTTACTTCTCCTCATGCTATTTCTTAATGTAGGGTAATATTTTTCTCTTTATATACATATGCCAATGTTACAGCCATTATTGGCTACGAATTCTTCCTACTTGAATCATTAACACAAATATCGGGGTTTCCCATGATACACTTGTCATTAACAGTTTCTTCTCTGCAAGGCATGAATAGCATCAGATTTGAGGAATGATGCCATCCCGATATTGTATGGGTGCTGTTGTGTCAATATGTCATAGCACAGCAAAACAAAAAGAGGGGAGAAAAACGCTACCAAACCCAAAACCATGAAATGAACCTACATGATACAAAATTATTTTCAGACAAAAGATCAATGTCGTTACAGTAGATGTGTGAAACCGATTCACTGTCCTCACACTATCATCCATGTCAAATGCCGGTAACCAACCCACTTAGCAGCAAGATTGATTCCGATAGCCAAGGCTGCACCTAATAATGGCATTGGAAGCCGTCTCTCCATAGCAATACCTTCTGTTTCCTCCCTCCCTTCTGAAAGCTTCTTTGAATGGTTAAAGATAGCTAACGCTAGATAAGAAGTGATCACCAAGATCCTAACCCAAGGTTCCCCGATGGCAGCCATTACAGCTGCAACAGGCAGTGCTGATGTAACATCATCTCGCTTTTTAATTACACGCGAGAAACTATATAACCCCAACAATAGAGTCCAGTAGAGTGGCTCAGAGATATAGCCAGTCACGGCTGCATAGCCAATGAGACCGGACATTGTGAGCATATATGGTTGACAACTTATGGAGTTGGGAACAGTAGCTTCAGCAATGGCGAGAACCGCTGATGCAAGCACAATAATCACAGTAAGTTCTTTAACAGGGGCATATGCCACAATCCCAGAGTAGAAAGCTCTGACACTATAGATCAAAGTCTCTATACACCTGATCATGGAGGTGATTGGATCCCCAATGAAATAGAAAATAAGGGCAAGTGCAAGCTTCAAGATGTACCCCACAAAACGAACAACACTAAAAGCAGCGTTTCTCCAATTAGATAGCTCTAACAAAACAGCCCTCCATGCATAGAGAAGGAATGCCACAGCTGCACATGGTCCAAAGAGAAAGTGGATTAATTAGCATTATGTTAAACTTTTTTTATGGCAATTCTTTGCTTTATATGATTGTAATGGCGTGACCGAACGGTAGTAATACATGACAACTTTAACAACGCCCTAAACTCGTTGGAACCTATGTTATGAATAGTTTTCATGGGATTTTCAGTAATTACATGGTGAAATTCTAATACTCAGCTGAATAGGACATATGAAGAAGCTCACCAACAAAGAAAGGCCACCTAACAGGAGGATCAGGAGCTTCTTTGGTCAAGTATCGGAACCTCTCCGGCATTGTACTCTCTCCTCTTGCCAACCTCTCCGCTTCATCAACACCACCAAATTCTCCTCCATTGCCAGCATTAGCATAAAACTTGGATTTTCGATTGAGGGAAAGCCCCAACCGTTTCCCAGAAAGTGAAAGGAAATTTGGGGCCGGCCTGGGAATGAAAGCTTGGGGTATTGAGGGAAATGAAGGGGGGGTTTGATGACGGGATAGGACAGTGCGCCGAGAAATTGAAGAAGTTTTAAGAGGGAAGAGTGATGGGTTGAGTGAGAAGTTAGAAGCAATGGTTGGGATCGTCATTGAAACAGTGAGGTGGTTTAGGGTTCAGAAAGGTTTCGCCATTAGCAGAGGATTTGGGAACTGAGAGGTTTCGCCATTATCTTCAAGGTTTTGTTTTGGTAGCTTGGGCTACTTTCATCTCTGGGCTGTTTAGGCCCATAAAAACTTTGAATACAAAATTCTCCAAAATTTATGTACCTCTTGACATGTATTTCGCTTGTAAATATGTTACTTTTTTTGTCTCTTCTACATCATACTAATCAATCTAAAGAATTATAAACAACACTTATATAGGTAGTCAGCATATGTCAAGGTGCATTCTCAATGCCTTTAATATCTAATAAGCAACTGCTACAAAGCTCTAGATAAGATGTTCGTAAATGGAGGGATTAGAAGTTATTCATGCACACCCTAAATTACTAAAACTGTGTGATGGGTGGAACACACAAATAGATTCTATAAATTTTTGAAAGATTGTTGGACTAAGAGCAAATGTCTAACACATCCAAACTCATGAATCCATATCTTAAACCACTTCATGCTTAGTTTTAGGTCTAGATATTGCATTTGTTACATTATTAGGCCTAGAATCTTAAGTGGTTTTGCCTAGTCACTTTCATTTGTGCAAATGGTTTGATGGTGTAATGTTGTAAGTCTTGGTATATGTAGCTTGAGTTGATTGATTCATCGTTATGACATTTTAAGTTGTACAATTGAATAATAGTCGAATTTGTTGAACATGGATGGATCTGCCATTGAAAATTCAAGCAAATTTAGAGTCGAGTGTATAATTATGACCAAGATAACCAATGGGATAAGGGATTGAACTATAGCTTTTCGAGATAAAATTTCCCTTGCTTAAACTCTTAGGGCTAGTTTGGTATTGTTATTGCGATGCAAAAGTGCTTTTGGAAAAGTTGCGGTTGAGAAAAGTGTTCCTTAAAAGAGCTATGGAAAAGTGTCGTGAAAAAGTGTTATTTGTTTATTTCAAGTGTTTGACATTATTGTCAAAAATTAAGGTTGAAAGTTAAAATATCTATTTTAGACATTACGTTGAAAAGTAACAAATCCATATAATAACAATTACACAAGCAGTACAATCACTATTAAATTAGTTAATCAAATGATATTTAAATAATTTTAATTAAATTTATGTGCCATATATTAGATATTAGTAATATAATAATTATTACTATTAGTTTAATAATAGCAATTATCATGAAATTTATGCATCTATACATTTTAACATTACAAAAATTAATGTTTATAATTTTGAATCATGGATAAGAAAAAAAAAACTGAAGTTGCATGATATTGGATATTTTGGTATGAGCTTAGAGTTCACCATAAAATAAGCCATTTAGAATTTAATTTTTCAGAACTCTGTTTCAAACATAGGCTTGAATAAACATTTACATTACTCTTATCTATTCAAGTACAAAGTGAAGTAATGTAAGTCTTTTTTCACCCCTAAACAGCTAAAGTGAACAACCACTGCACTTGATCCCGACTTCTCCATTTGAGTCAATAAACACTTCTTGAAAGTGTTTTTAGCTGAAAAGTCAATATGTTTGGGATTGCTGCTTTTAAACTTCTAAATGCATTTTCAAATATGCCCTTAGTGTTGCTTGTTTGGAAATTAAGCTTAATACTACTTGTGTTGTTAATTTTTTGCAAAATACATCTCATAATCAAACATTTTCCACGGTTGAGTATGACTCCTATTTCAGTCAAATTTGAGAAATAATCTTTCAGTTAAACTCTGTTTAGTTGTTTCAATCAAATACTAATTAGTCTAGATTATTTTATTATTATTTGACCTATGAATTTAGCCTATAAATAGGCTCTTTTACAACCTTAGAAAATGCACCCATTAGAGATTAGAACTCATAACACATTTAGAGAATTTTGTGTTTACGTTTTGAGGGTTCTTTGTTTTCAGGTTTTTAGGGTTTAGTTTTTATCTCCATCCTTTGTACTCTTCGTTCTTTTGTCATTATAATAAAATTATCTTTTCCCGTGATTTTTTTATCCTCTTTGGAAGGGATTTTTCACGTTAAATTTGTGTGTTTAATTTCTCAATTTATTCCGTTTTTTTACTTGTTACTTAATTGGGCAGATTCCCAACAAGTGGTATCAGAGCTAGTTTAATTTTCATAGATCAGCTCATTCAAAGATGGCAGCAATAAGGTTTGAAATTGAGAAGTTCAATGGTGAGACAAATTTCAATCTATGGCAAGTTCGGATGATGGCAATTCTTGTTCAAACCGGCTTGAAAAAGGTTATTACTGGGAAAAAGCTTAAGAATATAAATAAAATAGAATGGGAAGAGCTTGGTGAAAAGACCTTGTCTGCAATCCAGTTGTGCCTCGCAAATACGGTCTTGCAGGAGGTATTGATAGAGAAGACCTCATCCGCATTGTGGAAAAGGTTAGAAACTCTTTATGCGACTAAGTCTCTAGCTAACCATTTAGTGTTGAAACAACGTCTATTTACGTTCGTATGAACGAATGTGAGCTTCTTAGAGATCACACCAGTCAATTCATTACTCTTGTAAATGATTTAAAGAACGTTGAGGTTCATATTGACGATGAAGATCAGTCTATGCTATTATTATGCTCTTTACCCCATTCATACAAGTCTTTTAGGGAGACCCTGATTTATGGCAAAGACAAACTCTTGTTCGAAGATGTGAATGGTCATTTGTTGAGTATAGACAAACTCGAAAATGAGTTTGGTTTGGATAGCAAGGCGGATAGGCAAGCTTTCGTTTTGGTAGCATCAAAGAAACGAGACAAAAGGTGTCGCTATTGTAAAAAGTTAGGTCACGTCAAAGCAGATTGTTATAAACTGTGAAATAAAATAGCAGCTGAGAATAATGAGGAAGATGTAGCTGATGCTAATTTGGCCGATGAAAGCGGTGATGATTTCTTGTTAGTGTCAACGAGCGATAACTCCAAGCTCACGTCTGAGTGGATCCTAGATTCGGGATGTTCTTTCCACATGTGTCCCAATAGAGAATGGTTCTCCATATACAGCTCGGTTAAAGGTGGAGTTGTGCACATGAGAAACGATTCATCTAGTAAGGTAATTGGTATTGGTACTGTTAAAATTAGGATACACGATGGGACGATTAGGACACTCTCAGATGTCAGGTATGTACCTGATTTACGGAAGAATCTCATATCCTTGAGTATTTTAGACTTGAAAGGATGCAGAATCAACACCGAGTCGAGCGATATTAAAGTATCTCGTGGAGCTCTCGTTTTGTTAAAAGGTAAAAAAATTGACAGTGTTTATATTCTGGAAGATTCTATAGTGACCGATGAACTCAGACGTCCCTCGTCTATTACGGAGTCGAATTCAACTAGTTTGGAGCGGAGGTAACTTGGTCATAGGAGGAAAACAAGTATGACCGTTTCATTGAAGAGAGGTTCTTTTTTTATGCAGGTTTTGAAAAGTTAAGGCACTGTGTTCATGAAAATCAGACTCGGGTTAATTTTAATTCGGCAGTATACAAGTCGAAGGCTAAAGGTCTTCCAGTTTTTAAGCACAAATTCAACTCAATTAATTCTCTGCATAGTTCAAGATAGGCCTATGACGGGCTTTGGTAAAGATGGCATTGTGGAAATATGAGTCAATGTGGAGATTTGTTGAGTATGACTCTTATTTCAGTCAAATTTGAGAAATAATCTTTTAGTTAAACTTTGTTTATTTGTTTCAATCAAACTCTGATTAGTTTAGATTATTTTATTATTATTTGACCTATAAATTTATCCTATAAATAGGCTCTTTTACAACCTTAGAAAATACATCCATTAGAGATTAGAACTCATAACACATTTAGAGAATTTTGTGTTTACGTTTTGAGGGTTATTTGTTTTCGGGTTTTCGGGGTTTAGTTTTTATTTCTATCTTTTGTACTCTTCGTTCTTTTGTCATTATAATAAAATTATCTTTTCCCATGGTTTTTTTATCCTCTTTGGAGAGGTTTTTCCACATTAAATTTGTGTGTTCAATTTCTCAACTTATTCTATTTCTTTTACTTGTTGCTTAATAGGGTTGATTCTCAACATCCACTTTAATTTTGCATTCTAGAACACTCATCAGTGAGCTACAACAGTGGAGAATGAATCATGCTTTTAAAGAAAGCAATCCAATTGCTTATGTTTCTGGTAGGAATGGGGAGTTGTTGTTTTAATCATTCGACTACCCACATATTTGATTTTGGGTTTTATGTTATGTGTACTAGCTTTAGGGGCGAAATCAGAAATTTTTTTTGGTGGAATTAAATTGTATATTTTTGCGATAATAAAAATACAATTTTACCATTTGAATAGTCTATATATCTTTATAATTTTTAAAAGACTAAATGAATTTTTTATCATTTTTTGGTAGCCAAAGTACAATTTTACCATTATTAATTTAAAATTTTATAAACTATAAAAAGACTTGAATAGAAGATCCAAGTACCTACCAATACCTAGACTCCCCATTAGGGGTAAGCATTCGATCGAATCGAATCGAATCGAATCGAAAATTTTCGAGTTAATCGAGTTTTCGAATCTTATTTTATCATCCTAACTTTGTTTGAAGTTTTCTCGAATCGAGTCGAGTGAGATGGAATTCGAATCGAATCGAATCGAATATATTTGTTCGAGTTAAATTTTAAAAAATAATTTTGGGTCCTTGTAACCATTGTCACCCATCGTAATAAAATTTGTCCACCTTAATCAAATTTTTTATTAACTTTCAACACTTCATAATTTATTTATTAATTTTTTATATATTGGTTAGCTTCTTTGCTTGCTTAGTTGTTTCAATTATCTTTAGATTCTTGTCACTATGTATTTTAGAATTAAAAAATATATTAAATGTAAAGATATGATTTTTTTTAATAAAAGTTATTTTAAAAATAAAATGTGAAATTGATACCAATATAAAATTTTAACACGAATATTTTATGGCATAATTAATAATTCAATTTTAATATAAATATTCAATATGACTAAACAATTCAATAATATAAATAATATAAAATGTGAAATTTAATTTAATAATATAAATAGTAAATATAAATAAAATTATTACTATTTATGTTTAGTGATTTTTTTTGATGATTTTGATTTTTTATTTGAGAGTAAAGGGTGAGAAGTAAAAGTTTAAGGGAAAAATAAAAAGTTTTGGGGAATAAAAGTTTGAGGGAAAGTAAATAGGGGAGAGTAAAATTTTGGAGGGAAAATATTTAAAAAAAATTGGAGGGGGGAGGGTTTGGGATAGATGGGAGGTGGGATGGGAAGGGAATAAAAGTTATAGGGGAAAAGTGGGAGGGCGTAAAAATTTTGGGGGAAAATAAAATGTTTTGAGGGTTTTTGGGAGTAAAATTTTGGTGGAAAATAGATTTTGGGTAGATTGGGGGGTTGGGAGGGGAGGGGAGTAAAAGTTTTGGGGGGAAAGTGGGAAGGAGTAAAAGTTTTGAGGGAAAAGTAAAAAGGTTTGGGAGTTTGGGGTAAAAATGTAAAATATTATAGTTTGATATTCGAATTATTCGAATTATTCGAGTTATTCGAATTCGAAAACTCAACTCGATTCGAAATTCGAAATTCGAAAAAAATATTCGAGTTGATTCGAATAACTCGATTCGTTTAACTCGAAATTCGAATTTTTTTGATTTTTTCGAGTCGAATCGAGTTTTGCTCACCCCTACTCTCCATGGACTAGCACTAATTGTATTAAGGATCATTTGGTAAAAAAAATCTTAGTACGTGATAAATGGAATCCTAATATAGTTAACTTCATATTTTAATATTTTGGATTTCAATTTTGTCAAATAATAAAACTTCAATAAGGCCAACAAGCTATTAATCTCATTACAGGGGCAAAGCTAGAAAATTTTTTTAGGGGGGTCGAAATGAAATTTTAATTTTTCATAGTCTATATCTTTATAATTTTTAAAGGATTAAATTAATTTTTCATAAATTTAGGGGGCCAAAGTGTAATTTTACCTCTACTAATTTAAAATTTTAAAAATTTCTAAATGACCAAAATAACGAATTTCCATTTTAGGGGGGGCAGGTCCCCTGCTAGCCCCCTGGATTCGTCTCTGTCTCATTATAACTTTTATGTGCTCAAGTAATAGCATGTTGTATTGGGTTGAATCCCAAATATACTATTTCTTCCTTTAAGATTATATCTATGTTCAAGTTTTAACACGTTGTGTTTGCGTTCAATGCTAGAGAAACCCTTCATTAAGCTTTCTTTGTACCCCAACAGAAACCCTTTTTCTTAAAAGTTTAATTTAATAATTGACCCTCAAATCATGCCTTTTTTTAAGTTAAGTTTTTAAATTCTTTTTATCGAATTAAATACCTAAACTTTATTTTTTATAGTCAACACTAGCCATTACCGTTATATCTATTAAAAAAACCTTCTACATCTAATTAAGAAGCGAGATGTAATTAAAATAAAATTAAATCAAATAATATATTAATATTAAATAAATTAAAAAATATCCCTCTTTCTCCCACCTTCTCCTATTTCATTGTAGAATGCAATAGTGGAGATGGGAAAATCAATATTATAAAACTACTTCGATTGTAGTGCTCAGAGATGGCCATTGATGTTTTCCTTTTTCAAATTGTTTCCCCATTGATAGATAGATAAAACTCTAAAGATGAACTTTTAGTAATGTTGTTTTAAATTCAAAAAAAAGACCTCGGATGGGACAGTGAATAAGTTAAAGATTAATGAAAAAAACAAAAAATAAATAAATAAAGGTCTGATGTGTCACAATTTGGTTAGCTCGTGTAACGATATAGGTCAACATTGGTACTGAATTCGACAAAAAAAGGTAAATTATACCAACAGTTACTCAACTTTGGGGTAGCTAAAAAACAGTCACTTAGGTTTCAATTTAGTCACTCAACCTTCAAAAAATAATAAAACAATCTTTTTAACCATTTTCTGTTATAGACGTAACAAAAAAGTGACATGGCAGATGACAGATTCCTTATTGTCATTAATCATCGAATTGGCCGGTTAGCACCAATTTAAACAGCCCTTTTAGCACCAATTTAAGGTTTAGGCAGTAGAAGAAGAAAAAAAGAAGAAGGAGAAGAGAAAAAATATAGATGCCGACCGTGATTTCGGTGTGCTATTATGAAAACCCAACCAACTTAAACACGTCTTAGTCCAATGACAACCCAGGTAGGAGGTATTTTGGGTGTAAGAAGTTTGGGAGTGGGTTTTGAAAACCATGTAGTTTCTTCACTTGGTTTGATCCACCATTGACACCCCGTTCACAAATTGTGTTGTTTGGGTCTTCTGAAAAAAGTGAGGACATTGGAGGATGTAAGGAGGAGTGAGAGAAAAACATAGGTTTTGATGCTTGTATTTGTAATATTGTTGCTGTTTTTTAAACCCTAAACCAACTTATGTGATAGTTGGTATTGTTGTTGTTAGCACTGAAAACTAGCTTATGTGGCTGCTGGTATATTGTTTTGTTATTCATTAATGGTGAGTGAAAGCTAGGGGTCCCAAATGTAATGGTTTGTAAAGGGTAAAAGTATGCTTACAAACTTGAAAGTTGAAATATGAATTGTAATAGGAGAGTATTTAGTTATTGTAATGGCCTGGTATTCTCTCACATTTGTATTTCATTTCATTTGATTTTTTGAATGCTTAATCTTCTTTTAAGGCTTGAAAGAGTATTTGGTTACTATTTTTTATTTTCTTACATTGCATGGATCAATGATCATATGTTAGAAAAGATAAAATAGATGAAAAAAAGACAAAAACACATTGGTCAACATTAAACTTCTTTTATATATTAAGGCCAAAATGTTTAAAAAAGGAAGGGTAAACAATTGCCAAATTGCCTACAATTCTATACAATTAAATATATTTAAATTGTAGAAAAATTTACAAAAAATTCAGTGACTATATGCTTAAGTTTAGATAACAATAGCAATCATGGGCAAATAAGTTTAGATAACAATAGCAATCATGGGCAAATTTACAAAAAATAATCTGCCTAAGTTAAGAAATCAGTAGTAGATATAGGCAAATTTACACAAGTTCAAAAAGTTAACAAAATAACGTCATATTCACAGTGTTATCGTTAGCCTGTCATAAATGACTCTTGAGTAAAAGTCATCTATCTAACAGTGGTTGGTTCCCTCTTGAATGAAAGCTTTTCTCTTGGGGCAGCATCTTGTTGGTGAGTTGGGGTAGTTTGTAACTGAGTTGGGGCAACCTCCAACTGCGTTGGGGTAACATGTTGTTGAGTTGGAGCAACCACTTGTTTGTGAACACCAACTTTGTGTCTTTTGACCTATAGGAACAAGGGAAATCCATCAAACAAATTTGATTTATAAGTAATATAATGAAGCAAAGGCAGATGACTTATTGGGATGTTTTGGCCAACTTCCCCTTTACAACTCCTTTTATTGTGGCCTATTTTGTTGCATTTACTGCACCTCATTTACACTGCTCTCTTTGTCAACCTTTTTATTGTTTATGGTTCATTAGGTTCTTTCATTCTCACCTTAGTAGGTCTACCAGGTGGCTTTCTTAGTATAGGAGGCAATATTGGCAACATGTTTGGTACATACGCCTATTGTTTAGGACCCCTTACTGGCCTTATGAAGTTGGAGTAAATGGAAAGTTGGGTTTGCTTGGTGTACCATGTTTGTACATAAGTTTCTGGGAACTCATCTTTTAGATGAATGATAACCACTGCATGCATGCAAAGGATGCCAGTAAGATCCTAATTCCTGCAGAAGTAGGAATTCTCAACTAGGTCCACCACATGCTGACTGCCTAGACCACATTCAACCTTATACTTGTCCCCACCATTATGTGATGGAACACACCTAAAAAATAGTCACTAAAACAATATTAAAAACAACATGTGATTAGCCCCACCAACAATCATACACAAGGTATAAATATATTAAAAAATGGCAGAATAAAGACATACGTGTATTGGTCTAACAACATGTGATCAACTCCACTAGAATCATACACAATGCAGAATAAAGGCATCAATATATTAAAAAATTATCTATTTACCTTAATGAATATTTGATATTGACATCAATCTTTTTTTTTTAATCTTTGGACACAATATTCTTTTAATTTTTTCATCTTCTTCTTTCTTCTTGACAATCAGCAACATAATCTTGGTCCTAATTGTTTCCATCATGGTCAGAATAAGTTTCCCTCTTGCTTCCAATATCTCCTACCAGTAAGAAAAATAAAGGATTAGTGAGTTGCATGTCCTTAATGATTAGTAAGTAGCATAAAGATAGGGGTTTACCTTGTTAAAACATTCAGAAAGATTATTCACCAACATGTTAGACTGACTCCTAATTGAGAAATGGGACCTTAACTAGTGAGTAGAGTTCTTTTCCTTCAACCAATCATAAGCATGTTGATTGGTATTCTTCAATTTAGCCATGACCTCCACAAAATCCCTTGGAGTGCTTGCTCTGACAGCTTTCCAAAATAAATCTTTCAATTCTTTTGTTCAAAAATCAGCCTTCTTGAAATTGGTATGTCAGTGTCTAACACAAAGTCTTGTTTCTATATAGGAAACAACATATATATTGCTTCTAAAAGTCCCTACAAATAGAACAAAAATAGTTTAATTATTTGACATACCATAAACCCTAAACAGAAACAACATAAAACAAAGTAGACAAATGGAGTTTTACCTTTTGTCTGTTAGACATGAAAGTTATATGGTATGAGCTCATAATTTCTAAGTTTAATGCAAGCAACTCCAAGAACCAAAGCCATGATGCTTGGTTTTCACTTTCGACAGTAGCATATGCAATATGATAAATGTCATTATTTGTATCTATCCCAACAGCTACCAGTAAGTGGCCACCAAAGTAGCCCTTTAAGAAACATCTATCTAAACCTATTATCCTCCTACAACCAACCCTATAGCCATCTTTGTATGCCTACAGAGACATACATCCTTTAAAACAACCTTTTATCCAGATAACAGGTTGTTGTTGTTCCCTCATTTTAGGTCCTAACCTCTATCAAATACTCATAAATCTTCTCATATTGAGCCTTATGATCTCATTCAATTAATTCGAATGCCCTAAGTTTAGCCCTCCTACATTTGGTTAGTGAGACAAGGCAACGGAAATCTCTTTTGACATTTTGTTGCAATGATGTCAAAGAATAATCAAGATCAGCAATGAACTTTTCTTTATAATGTTGACCTATCCAAGCTGAGGTTACATTTTTATTTTTATAGACATTAGAGCAAGTATGGTTAGGGTTTGAACTCCTAATTTGCCAAGACTGGTCAATAGGGTCATTAAAGTTTAGTCTAGAGGTTCATATGTACCAAGAACATTTTGAATTGCAGATTGCCTTTAACCTCTTTAGATCTAATTTAGAGAACTTAATAAAATAACTATTCAACCTACCATACTACTTGGCAGCTTCTTTTAACTGTCTTTGAACTTAAATAACATTCCAACATGAAGTTTAGGATTACTCATGTCATTGTCTAGGTTGAACTCAGGCCAATTTTGGCCATTTGAGTCAGATTCATGTGCAATATTTAACTTCCTAGAATCATCACTATCACACAGTTCCCCTACTTCTATATCATCCATGTTTAAACCATCTAGATTAACCCTAATCCTATTAGACACATCACTATCAAATACATCACTAACATACACATCACTATCAGACATTTCTTCTTCACTCTCATTAAAATTATCATCAATTAAACCTGCCAAAGAAATTTAACATCAATAAATGCAAACAACAACCAAACAATTTAATACAACATAGGCAATGACCACATATTTTAATACAACATGACAAACAATAACCAATACAAAAACAATTTAATACAAACACATCCATTTCTATCATGCACATGGCAGACAATAACCAAACACTTTAACCCTAAACCTAGGCAATGACAGACAATAACCAATACAATATATAAGCTAAAGAACAAATTTAATCCAATTGATATTTGAAACTAGGAACAAATTTGTCTTTTTATAACAAAAAAAAAACCAAACTTGATATTATTAGTCATAAAAATAGGAACATATTTGTCTTTTTAATAAGGCAATTAGTATGCAAATGGAAAACATATTTGAATACACAATATTTCAATAAAAATATTTAAAATACTCATAAGTCATATTTGAATAGTTAAATCAGTTTGATACAAACAATAAACATGACATACACAACATCATACACATGGCAGACCATACACAGTATTTTCCATTCACTTTAATAACCAGACCCTAAACCCTATGTGAATAACAAATGAAATGAAAAATTGTCATGCACGTTAATAACAAATGAAACCAAAATCTAGCATAAACCCTATGTGAATGCAACATTTTTCAAAATTTAAATCTAAACAACCTTAAACCGAAATAACCCTAAATCTAAGAAATAAAAAACCAAATACAGAAACTTACTCGTTACAGTGGATGTAACACATTAGCAGCTTCTCTTTTATTGACCATTGTCTATGAAAACCAAAAACATTGATACGTTTCCCTTTTTGTCTTCTTTTCTCCCCAAACAAAAAATACTAATTGATTTCTAACCCCTAAACCTTGTTAATTAATTTTTGAATCGATTTTCTAACATTAAACCAACCTTGTTAATCGATTCCCGAATTAGTTTCTAACCCAAAACCCTGTTAATTTTTTCCCAATTGATTTTCTTTTACTCTTCCCCTTAATCACAATCAATTTTTGTTTTTTTTTACCCTAAACCAACCCATCTATTCAAATTTTTTTCCCTAAACTCATTTCAAACCTTGAACCTTCCATTGCTTCACCAACGTGGCAAGTTAACTGACCACATCAACTAGTTAACTTGCCACATCAGCGATCTCGATAAGACAATAATGAAATATGTTAATAAGTGACTGATTTGTCACTTTTTGATAACGTTAGTGACTATTTTGTTATTTTTCAAAAGTTAAGTGACTGAATTGAAACTTGAATGACTGTTTTGTCAGCTACCCAAAATTGAGTGACTGCTAGTGTAATTTACAAAAAAAAAACTTAAATAACTCAAATAAAGGGCGTAGTATGAGGACCAACCGATGAAGTAAGCCCTCATTAAAAGGTTAAGTTGTAACGCATCGTTTTAGATGTTTCACCGGTTCGCCGGGACTAATCAGGCGGTGCGTTTTGTATCAATTTCTCCCAACAAAACGATTGTCTATTTCTTGGAAGTAGAGGTGCTCATGGGTTGGGCGGCTCGGCCCGGCCTGGCCTGAAGGCCCGCCCGAAATTTGGGAGGGTTTGGGTAAAAAAATAGGCTCGAAATATGGGCTCGGGCAAAAAAATAGGCCCGTTTTAAAAACGGGTCGGGCCTCGGGTAAAATTTTTTTGGCCCGGGCCAGGCCCGGCCTGGATCTAAATAAGATTTTTTTATTTTTAAAATTTATTATTAGAATTAACTTTCCCAATTCCCCTCCCCATTTCCCCGACACCCTTCCCTTCCCTTTTTTTTTTCTTCAGAGACAAATCCCTAAATTCCCTTCCCTTTTTTCCCCCAAATCGGAAACCCACCTCGCCTGACCCACCATTCCACCTCCGGTGACCGGTCCTCCACGACTCCACCTCCGCTCTAACGGTGCTTCCACCGAATCTAGCCTTCAACGTCTTCAAAGGTGAGTTATCTGTTAACGGTTTCCTAATTTTTTAACGTTTTCTCTTTTTTTTGCTTTTTGATGTTGGTTGTGATTTTGATTTTTGCTGTTAATGGTGTTCTAATTTTGATTTGCTGTTAATGCTGTTAATGGTGTTCTGATTTTGATTTTGCTGTTAATGCTGTTAATGGTTGTGTTTTTTATTTTTGCTGTTAATGGTGTTCTGTTAATGTTGCCATATTTATGGCTTGAAGGTGTCCTGGCACATAAATGGTATCAACACAAAATGAGGTTGAGAAAATGAGTTTAAGGCCATCGATATTGTCAGTGTTTAAGCTATGACGAACCAGTAACAATGAATGGAAAATCTCAAACGAATTGGAATATGATGTTTGCTTATTTAACTGTAAGTTTATTTATTTATGAACTGTGATCCTCTTTATGATAAAAAAAAGACACCTACTCAAGGGTATTTCATTGAAATTATTATTAGATTATTCTAGCCATTCTGAAATGAGTTGTCTAAAAACCCAATACAAACATGTTACTGTAATGATGGTTCAAAGCACATATATGTAGCAGAGAGTAGATAAAACTTGGTCCGTGTAAAGATCCGCATATCGATTATAGTTTGTTTTAATATTATATTCGCAAAGTTGGTGCAGACACATCATTCATGCATTAATACATGATGCCTTAAGTCTTGATTAAGCTCTTTGTGTGGAAAGAGCTATGGATTCTAATTTCGCTTATTTTCTTGTTAACCTAGTCATTCAGTTGCCTTATAATTTGCTAAGGATGAATCATATTATAAATCAATTGTCAGAGTCTCATGGACCTTCCTTTTATGTCTTTGTTGTCACTAGAGGTGATCATGGGCCGGGCGGCCCGGCCTGGCCCGACGGCCCGCCCAAAATATAGGAGGGTTCGGGTAAAAATATAGGCCCAAAATATGGGCTTGGGTAAAAAATGAGGCCCGTTTAGAAAACGGGCCGGGCCTCGGGCAAAAATTTTTTGGCCCAGGCCCGGCCCGGCCTGGCCTGAATATAATATTTTTTTTTTTATTTTTTTAAAAATATATCTTTTGCTTCTTGTGAATCCATTCCCGTCCCCCATCTCCCAAAGGCCATTTCCCCCATTTCCCCTCTTCTACAAATCTCTAGCCCGACTGCCTTCCATTTTTTTCTCAACCTTCACCTTCACCTCCGGCAGCAGTCCTCCACCGATCCACCTCCAGTCCTCCATTTCAGTCACCTCTATTTAAGGTAATATTTCGATTGTCGATGAACCCTAGTTGTAGTTTTGCTTTCTTTTTCAAATTAAAATTTATGCTATTTCATTTTTAGAGGTATAGAGAATTTATCCATAAACTATCATTTGTTAATTTATTTTTTAAAATTGTATCTTTCTCAAATCTTCTAAAATTTGAGCAAAAGAGAATTATTAAAGTTTTTTTCTCTTCTGGCACTTCAATTTCCTATTTCGTTTGGATGTTGTGGAACTGTAAAAAAAGCTGTGATATAAGGGATTTTCTGCTTCTTCTTTTTTTTTTAAATTTCCAATGAAGAATATTAAGTGAAAGAATGATTCCTTTTCTTTGCTGTAGTTCTATTCATGTTTAAACTGCTTCTGTCAAAGCTCTTTGTTAATGCTTGATACATCTTTTATATAACGATTTCTTGAATAGATGGATTATGTATGTACTAAGGAAAAAAGTGGTTTGATTTTCTCTAGCTTCTAGATGAAGCTGATCGAATGCTTGACATGGGATTTGAAGAGGATGTTAACTTTATATTAGGAAAGACATGTTCTGGTATGTCTCTTTGTTGGTACATTGGAATTTTAAACTCCTAGAAGATGCTTAGATTAAAGCTTTTATCGATGCTTATGAGTAAACGCCACTAACCATTGATAACTTAAGGTTCAATCGGGCTAAAAATATTGTTCGTATCTTGATAGAATAATGCATGAGCAATTAGGTTGGAAATCCTCATGTTGCTTTTAACCTTGCGTACTCATCGATGGTAATGTTCAATGCTACATGGCTGCAGCGGTTCATCGGTTAGCTCAAGAGTACATGGACCCTAATCCTGTTAAGGTAATTATCTGAATGCTTGATGGTGTTGTCATAGTTTCCTATATATTTGAGAAAGTAATAAATTTGTTTTCAGGTTGTGATTGGCTCAGAAGATTTAGCTGCCAACCATGATGTTATGCATATAGTTGATATCTGATTTTATTTAACCGGTTAAACTGTCTTTCATATTAACTTATTTTGTATATATATATAAATGCTTTTATTAACAGTTTTTTTTCTTATGTAGGTTTTAAATGATCGTGTACATTATGAGCGATTGACTGCATTTACAATTTCTCTTCATTGGCTAAATAGAATGGGCAGCATTTAAAATTTGCACTCTGTATGTGTGTGACTGTGTGTTCTCTAACATTTTAATTGGGCTTCATTTAAATAAATAAGTTTGCAGATCCTTTCATTCCTTAAATTTAAAATGGTTCTTGAATTTTGATGCTATTATAAGTTTCACTTAGTTGTTGACTTTGAATTAAGCACATGAGCTATTTAAAACATGCGATTGTGCTAATCAATCTAATTTGATGATGTTAGTTTAACATGGCATTGAGATGGTCACTTGATATTCATGTGATTGCGAGTTATGCAACTCAAGTTGTTTGAGTTTAAAAGTTCAAAATCAGTTGTGGATACTTAATTGCATTAGAATTTAAGTACTTTTTATTGGTTCAATTTTGAGCTTTTTTTTATGTTCTTTCTTTCATTTAATTTCAGGAGTCAAAACTGTTGTTTAATTGAGTTGATTTTGTTTTGCATGAGTTAATTTATAAAAAAAACGGGCCGGGCTGGGCCGGGCTTGGGCTTAGGGATTTTTTCCCGAGCTGGGCCTGGACAAAATTTTAGGCCCATATTTCGGGCCGGACCGGGCCCAGGCCTAGGATGTGGGCCAAATTTTTTTCTGGGCCCAGCCCGAATCTGGCCCGGCCCCTCCCATGAGCACCTCTAGTTGTCACCTTCTTTTTCTTTTTTATTATTTCAGTTTTGAAAAGCTAATGAATTTTTATTGGTAATAATGCATTCTTACTACCACTGACTTGCATGAGCTTTGTTTGCTTATATTTGGTAGCCTGAACTTTATGTCAGTGTAGACACAATCATAAGTAGTTGAAACCTGAAGCTCATTGCATCCTGTTGATTCTGGTTTGGATGAACACAATGATAGTAATGCTGATTTTGGGGGATATTTTGATGAGAGTGATGATTATAAACGGTATTTAAATGAATCTAGCACTAGGAGTTAGAAGTCACAGTTGGACATTTATTTGGAAGAACCGGAACTTGAGTTGAATAGTCAAATAGATGTTTTAGATTATTGGAGCAAAAGTTCAGTTCGATACAATGAGCTTTCATTATTGGCTCTTGATCTTTTGACAATTCCAATATCGACTGTAGTTTCCGAATCGGCTTTTAGCATGGGAAAGAAAGTTATCACACTTTTGAGGAGTTCACTTAAGCCAAAAACGGTTCAAGCCGTTGTTTGCTTGGATGATTGGATGCGAGCTAAGGGATTTTCAGCAGGTAATTATTATTCCCGTTTTATTGTTCGAATTTTATATTATTTTTTCATCAATTTGATTATCTAATTATTTATTCTTATTTCATGTTAGAAATTGGTTGCAAAAAGGACGATGAGGACGATGAGGACGATGAGGACGATGATGATGATGATGTTTCTTCAGTAGCTTTTTAAGATACTTTCTTTCTAAATGTTTAAAATTTAATTTAGCTTACAATTTATATTTTGTTATGAAATTAAATATGTTGATGGATTAATGTATGAATATTATGGTTTGTTGCTTAATTTTCCAAAGTCATTTTGGAGGTATATGTACTTGTGGGGTTGAACTTATGTTTTCTTATCTCAAACATAGTTTGAAGCAAAATTAGAGATTGGGATTTTCAGTGCTTGATTTTGTTGTGATTATTATGATTTACAACAAACATATGGCTAAAACTTTGTACTAACATTTAAACAGTGGCATTCAAATTTTTTTAGATTTATTCTGATTAGTTATCATATTCTTTCTTGATATGCTACGCTAGATTTGGACATTCATTTAATACATTCTAGTTGATCTCTTTTCATCTAGTAACTTTGATCTTTGGATTAAAACTTTTAAAAAGAAAAAAGTTGAGCTTTACCATTTTAGTATAGAGTATAGAATAAGAAGTTAAGAACTGTCTCCATATTTTAAAATTTATATGATAAGTATTTTTGGCTACTTTTGTCTTACGTATTAAATTGAGTATGGAACTATGAATCAAAGATCAATGAGAGTAATAGTATGGATCAATTTTGATATTGTTATCCTTTAAAAGCATAAAATGTAATGATATGATAAACTTTAAAATATTTAAGTTAAAAAGTTAAAAGGAATTAAATTCTTAGTTAATTGTTTGTAATTACTTGTATAATCATTTTTATTTTTAAGATTTGATTGTTTGTAATTAAATTCAAATTAATTGTTTGTAATTAAATTCAAATAAGTAATCCTATTTTATTTTTTTTGTTCATTATATACAAAAAAAATTACAATTTGATATTTGATATAAATTCAATAACAATTAGTTTTAACTTTTAAGTAAAAAAAAAGGTCCGGGTCAGGCCAGGTCCAGGCTTCATATATTTTTCACGGGCTGGGCCCGAGCCTAAAAAACGGACTAAAATTTTTTATAGGCCCGACCCGAACCCGACCCGGCCTGGCCCATGAGTACCTCTACTTGGAAGCTGCAGGTCGTATCGTCACACTCCCGTTTCGTAGTAAAACAGCATCATCCATTGATTCCCTTCCCTTACTGCTCCCTCCCTCTTCCATTAAAAAAGAAGATAGAAAGCAGCTACCAAAATGGCTACTTTGCTAGCGGCTACAGGTCGTAGAGCAACTACTCTATCTCGATCCCCGGCTCTGTCTCAAGCCGCTTCTCTCATTCCTCGCCGTGGTCTTGCCGGCGCTGCGGGTATTCTCCGTTTTCCCTTTTTTTATTGTTACAATTTACAAGTTTTTGTTGACTCAAATATATGTAAAGTTTGTCTGAACGTTTTCGAATCTCATTTACCTTAGATCATAGTTGAAGCTAAAGGATCTTAGAAGTGAAGATCCTATTTTTACCCAACATTTCTTCAACTCTTTTGCGCTTTGCAGATCACCATGGACCCCCGAAGGTTAATTGTTGGCAAGACCCAATGAACCCATCTAAATGGAAAGAAGAGCACGTTAGTTTGTTTCTTTTTCATGCTTATATTTCAGTTCTGCCTTTTTATTTCTTACCCTAGTTCCAATTCTTTCCATGTTGTTTTTACCGTGCAAATTTTTGAAAACTGTTTTCTTTTAATTGATTTTGTACACCTAATTTAAGCCCTGTCCAGTCTCAATGATCGGTGCTTCATTTCCTTTACTTGAAGTTAAAAAATTTTGTTGAGTTTGAGCAGATTTTACATCACAGCATACAAGTTGATTCTTTTGCTTTTTACTCGACTATGTACAAATTAATTGATACTATTTCTGAATCAATATAATTTAGATTGGTGGGAAAACAATGTAGTGGAAATTAGACAAGTTGTAAATGTGGAAACTGTCTTGACCTTTTTTTACGGTTGTGCAGTTTGTTATTGTCTCTTTATCCGGTTGGGGCCTGCTTTTCTTTAGCGGATACAAGTTCTTCACTAAAGGCAAAGGCAAGAAGGAAGAGGTACTTTTATACTGAACTTTGGTTGTTATTAGATTGGAACCTCTGCATTTTCTTTTCTATTATCTATTTATATGTGATATGATGAAATTCAAGGAGTGTCATTATGGACTGTCAGTGCCTATTAACAAAATGAAACGACTGCACTAAGCAGAACAAACACATGCATCGCTGATTACAATTAAACAAATAGTCATTGAACAAACAAGTTTTACTCTAATCTCCATTTTTTTTATAAGCATCGGGTAATTTAATATCATCCTGTGCAATCTGTTGTAGTCTCGGAATTCTGAATCAAACAGTTTCCTGAATTTGTTGAGAATGTTGAAGCAGACTTTGCACCTTTACACTGAAGTCTGAACCGATAAACTTCCTCGACCTTGTTGAGAATAGCTTAAACAGACTTTGCAACTTTATCATGAAGCCTGAACTCAACTGAACTCACTAGACTAATCCCCAACCTGTTTATGAATGCTACAAATTTGATTGCATACATACTTAGTGTGAGAACAAGAAATCAATACATGACCTTGGTTTCCAAATGCTCATCACAAACCAACACAAATTACATTAGTAACTAGTAAGAGGCATCTCCTATGAGCCAAGTTTGTCCTTATTAGGAAGTATGTCTAGAATTACCATCCAAGTGATGATATCATGTCTAGGAATCTGATGCTTGAACCATAAAATTCTCTACCAGCTTATGCACGTTTGCATCATCACAAGGTCTAGCTACACGATACCTGCGAGCAGAGTTGAACCAATTAACATCATATGCTGTTACTTGAGTTGATTAAAATTTCCTTCTCCTGACAATGCCTTAGGTTAGGTCAATGTTTCTTGTGGCTTTTCTATTGAGTCAAACTTCATCTCATTTTGTTGGAGATGTTTCCACTAGTTGATGACCTTGTTTTATTGAGTATCTAACAAGAAATTGACAATGGGGTGCTTAGCAATTTCTAAAAGCGTGATGGAATGCCTAAGCATGTTTTCAGATTTACATTATTGTTGAGCATCAATTATATCTTATCCCTTCATTTTAACTTTTGTTTTGTGGCAGAACATGGTGGAAACGACACATTAATGAGGTTGGAGTTTCTAAATTTTACAAATAGTCCATGAATAATGTGTTTCTGGAACTTCCATGTCCTTGGGCATCATCTTGACTTTTCTGTTTTCTTTTCTTTTCTTTTTCCCTTAAGTAAATTTGGAGGCAGCTTCTTATTAGTGAACATACAGCCTGTTTCATTGGCTTGTCTCGTTGGTAATGGGATGTAACAGTTTTTAAGACCCAAAATGTGTTGATGAATTGGAAAATTTAATGAACTATGTTTTTATGCATGTTGTCTTGATTTTGTTTGACCCCTATGCCAAATATAACTTAATAACTATGTTTAATGTTATGTGATACAATATGTTTGACATTATAACAAGCAGGAGCTTGAAGTAATGTGGATACAGTGCTTCGATTTGAGAACCAACCCATCATTCAAAAAAGAGAGGAGAAATCCAGGTTTCATTTATTTCTGAAAATGATTTCTGTATTCCTTTTCGTGTTTGTTTGAAAACAGAAGGTAAAAATGTTTCAAACGATTGAAAGGTACCTTTTTAGGCATATAACTTGTGAAAGTAAGACCAACAACAATGAACACTTGAACTACCATGTAGATTTTTACTAATTCTAAACATAATTTCCTTCATTGCTTAAAGAAAGGATAGTCAATTACTGAAATAAGAGCAATACAGGTACTTAAAAGCTAGGACATAACACTTGAGAAGTGGTGTTAACTAAAACTCAGTCTCAAGACTCGTCCATTTCTTCCTTGTACCCTTGTTTATCTTGTGAATCAGACATAAAATCACCGGAAAGGTCACCATTTGTTGCTGCTTGTTTATCTGTAATCTCCATATCTTCCATTTCATCTCTTTTGGCAACTTCCTTCTCCTGTTCTTCCACGTCCCTGCTGTTATCATTGGTTGCTTCAAAATTTTGCTGATTGACTTCATTTGTGTTATTACTGGCTTCTCCATTGACACCAGTGTTTTCTGATACTTTTCTTGCCTCGGAGTTATCTTGGTTGGTGGACATTGCCTCAGAGTTGTGATGCCTCAACAAATTTGCTGTTGCAAGATCCATTTCCTTCCTCAGACCTGTTTCGGGTTTGCCCCACTCTTCCATGCTTCTTACATCTTGATATTCTGTTGAAAATATTCTACTTGTGCTTTCCACTCCATCTATTTCAGAATTTACATTCTTCAAACATTTTCCAACATTCTCAAGGAATCTCTTCTTTGCAAATATCATCCCTTTTGTTGTGCTTAAATTTCCAAATCTCTCTGCTAAGCTTGAAATCTTACTATCATCCGTTTCCAGTTTGTTCCTACCTTGATGACTTGGTTGGCTTTTATGAAGCTCACCTTCTTGTTGGGGACTACTCTTGTTTTTGCCTTCATCCATGTGCTCAAATGTTGCAGTAGCTTTTGCATGATTCTTTTCCATATCCGTTGTTGTATGTTTAGAATTCATATCATTTTCAAGAGTAGTCTCACCCTTTTTCTCATCTCCATTTTTAACCCATTCTCTGTTGTCTTCCTGATGATGAGGATAACTCGATTTAGTTTTGTCCTGACCTTTTGTAGAATTATAAGCACCTCCGCCATCCTCACGGACACGTGTCAACGCTGTCTTTGACTCCATAATTGTTATATTTATTGGAGGATTTGCTGGGTGATGAGTAGTGAGAGAGGAGTTGAGGCGGTGCTTCAAGTCCTGGATTTCATCCTCCTTTTGCTTCAAAGTTGCTATTAAAGCTGGGAGCTGAGGATTTTGGTTTCCTGAATGTCGGAGGAGTTTGATCTGGTTTTGTTTATCCACCAGTTCAGACTCCGTGGTCTTTTGCTCGTCTTTGAGGGAATCAATGGTAGATAGCATTTCCAAGAGCCTATGATCCAACTCCATTTTCTGCTTTCTAAGAGAGTTCATCTTTGCTTTTGTCTCTTCAGCTTTCCCTTTCAGTTGTTTGGTGTATTCTGTTTGTTTCTGTAATGAAAAACACAACACATGTAGAACCCTCAAGACAATTTATTTATGTAATATATGATAGAAAAGCAGGGAGACCTGCAGCAGGAGCTGAAGGGAAATGAGGTGATGGCTGTTCTCTTGGAGGAGGTTGGAAATGCGTCTCTCGCGGAGCTTGTGGAGGGCCATAATAGCAAGCATTGCAACCCCAAAGGCCAAAAGCAGCACCAACCCACAGGGTCTTGGCCTCTGCTGCCCGTTTCCATTACCTTTCTGAGATATTAATAATCCTCCCATCGCCATCTCTTACTCCTTTTTCAGATATCAACAACCAAGTAAGATAGGGAGATGTTTAAATAAAAAAGGAGGATACTTGGTGTTGCTTAATTTGCTTGTCATGTAGAAAGAACCATGCAACTACTCTCCACCAGCATGGGAGTTGTTTTCAGGCGGTGATTCTGGACTCCACACTCACACTGCATTCATTGTTTTAATGTTCACCTCTTCTTTTTACCACAATGGTAATAGCCCCTCCATTGTTGTTCTGAATTGCAGGCATCTATTTAGATTAACTACTCTGAAAACACTCCAATACCGTCAAATGAAAAATCAGTTGGGATAAAAGTTGTATCGGATCAAAACTCCGAGCTGATTTTATTTAAATAAATTTTTTTATTATAAAATTCAGGCTTAATTAGTAATAATTAAGGTTTTGATGGATTAGCCATAGTTGAGTAGAGATGAAGGTGGTGGTGTCGTTTAAACGCCATTGGTGTTGTTTAACCCTCCAAAATACAACCATTACCAATCAGACAAATATTCCCAAATCCTGCAATTGCGCAAGTTGGATAATCTTTTCCCTGCAATCCATCTCCTAAAAACTCTTGATTTCCCAGCCCAAACATCCTCTTCCATTAAACCTTCACTATACTCTCGCCTCTTGAAGGCATGCACATACCTTCAATCTTTTCCTCACGGGCTCCAACTCCACGCCCACGTCATTAAATCTGATCTCCATATGGATCGTTCTGTAGGTATCAGTTTATTTGCTCTCTACTTTGTGTACCGATTTTAGAGAAACTCGGAGAGTTTTCGATACGTTGCTTGTAAAAGATGATAATTCGTGTACGTTGATGGTTTCGGAGTATATTAGAGCGGGAAAACCAAAGAGTTCGCTTCAACTGTTTCTCGAATTAGTGGGGTTGGGAATTGAGCCTAGTGGGTTCACTCTATCTGCTGTGATAAAAGCCTGTTCGATTCTTGGGATATTGCTTTCATGGGAATTATGAAACGTGGGTTTGATTCGGATAATGTAATTATGACCGCGTTGATTGATTTCTATGGGAGGAATGGGCAGTTGAATGAGGTGTGCCAGATGTTCGATGAATTGCCTGAACCGGATGCAATTTGTTTGGATTCTGTGATTTCGGCTTACACTTGCGACAATTTTGACAGCTTGTGGGAGTTTAGGGTGGTTGAGGTAGGGGAAGCAAGTGCATGCGCAGGTCATTACTTGTAGACTTGGTGTAGACATGGTGATGCGGTTCTAGAACGGTCTCTTCTTGACATGTATGGCAAGTGTGGGTGGGCTGAGGAGTCTCAGCATGTTTTCGATAGGATGTCGAAGAAGGATTCACTTGCTTGGGCTGCCTTACTTGGTGTTTACTGTCAGAATAAAGACTGAATCTGTTATTAGAAAATTTAGGGAAATGCGTGATGAAATTAATTTGTGCATGTGCAAGTGCAAGTGCAAGTGCGGCTGCTTTAACACAAGGGAAACAAGTTCATTGCCAGTATGTGAGAAGGATTGGTTGGAGAAATGTGGTTGTAGAATCAGCCTTGGTGGATCTTCACGCAAGATCCGAGGCTATTGATGTAGCGCATCGCATCTTCATGTGGATGTCTGATAGAAACTTGATAACACGGAGCTCAATGATCTATGGGTTTGCTCAGAATGGAAGAGGTGGAGAAGCTCTAACCACATTTAATGAGATGATGGAGGGCATGGAGCCTGATTGTATTAGTTTTACCGGGGTTCTTTACACTTGGAGTCATACTGGGTTGGTAGATGAAGACGATATTTTAACTTAATGACGGGGGAATATGGGATTAGACCTGAGATTCAACATTACAATTGCATCGTTGATCTGTTGGGCTGTGCTGGGTTGCTAGAAGAAGCTGAAAGTTTGATAGAGGATTCAGATTTTAAAGATGATTCATGTCTATGGGCTGTTATTCTTGCGGCTTGCTCAACCAGTACAAATTCCAGTACTGCAGAGCGCATTGCAAGAGAAGTGATTCAACTTACACCTCACCAACGAGTTATGCTGTGTTGGCTAATGTATATAAAGCAGTAGGCCGATGGGATGATGCTTTTAAACTTAACAAGCTAATGAAAGATAGAGGAGTTAAGAAGACTGAAGCCAACCGCACCTACTAGGAACACACATGCCTTCTTGTCTCAGGAATGATGATGCTTTGGTTTCAAATCCTTTAGATGTACACTCCAGTGTGATTATTTTCCGCTCATCCCCCATTTTCAACCTCCACTAAACAACTTGACCCTCCAATGAAAGGTTAAAATTTTCATTCTTATAACTTTTCTTTTTTTACTTTCTTTATATTCTAAATAAATTATGTTTAATTTTTTCACAAAGTTAATTAGTTTTTTAAGTTATTTATTTAAGCAAAAATAGCTTAAGTTCGAATAACAATTGTAAAAAAAAATTTATAAGTGATGTAATTAGTTAATTAATTAATAGACTGGATTAATTAAAATATTTAAATAAACATAAAAATAAAATATTTTATAACTTTAAATATTATTAAATATATAAATAATGTTAGTAATCATCATACCATACCACCAGCATTTAACACAAATCCTATCATAGTTAATCTCACCAGAAAAGTAACATGATGAAGATATTGAATGAAAGTTTAGTGTACGCCATTTGGAAACTGTTTCTGATTAGCACACCCTAAAATCATATAGATTTAGTACAAAGTCTCAAGCACAAAATGTAGCAGAAGAAAAAGACCACTAATTAGCATGTAATGTTAGCCCTCTTTGCAGACAGGACTACTGCAGGTCTTCTTCGCTCATCATCTCGGGCAGCAGAGATTAAAGCAAAAGAATCCTTCGATTAAGTCGAACAACACGGAAATATGAGCAACACAACTATTAAAAGTTAAGACTGCTAAACCTTACTAACCACAAATTTTGATTGTCATTGTATCCAACTTTTATCTGATTTCTCAACCTTCTTCGTTCAGCAGTATGTGTATATATTTAAACAACATATCAATAAAATGAATAGGCAAGTAAGTCAGCCAGGAAGGGTATGGGAAGAAGATGCAATTTGAGTACATGGTATCTTATCTCACAAGATCTAAGTCCAACACAAGCAAATACCATCTTCTGCTACGGCCTCCTTATCATTATCAGAGTGCTGCCGCCACGGTTCTTCTTGCCGCCTCACGCTTCATCTCGTCAGCTTTACCGCTACCTCTGAAATACATGTAAACTTGCTGCAAATTTGAAAGAGAAAAAGAAAACTGAAGGCTTTAGAAGAAACGAAAATGGGGAAAGTTTTGCTGAAAAAGTAATCAAAGACGAGGAATTTATGACCTGAATAACCCAGACACTGAGCAATGATTCAATGCAGAAAAATCCAAAACCAATGAAGTAGAATATCTGCAAGTCAAAATGAAGCATACCATGTCAAGTCTTCTCAGAGATTGTACTGAAGTAAAACCAGAAACAACAATTGCAGGCAAAGCATCCTAATGGCCTAAAACTTACCCCCACCAAAGCATTGTGGCCAATGAGATCAATCGCAGGCAAAATACCTCTGCACCGTTAACACATCAGCTATAGATTACCATAGAGGTACAAGTATACAAGATTAAAGTACCAAAAAAAAAACTGCTCATATATGAAAAGGATAAAAACATATTTTCCAATGTGGTTGAGAATTCAGGGATAGATTTGCTTCCCCTTCAGATTGTATAAAACTGTAGAACACAAACCATGTATGAATATTCAGGTAGAAATATTCAAAAACCCACCAAGGAAATCTTAGGTTTTAAAAAGGCAAGATATCCACTCTCTAAAAATTGTTACCTTCTCTATAAAAGAATTAAACCAAAAAAAAAAAAAAGAAAAACAATCAAAATCCTTTAGGGAGGAAAAATTTCTAACACACTTACGCAAGGGATTTCCCCTTGAAAATAATTGGGGGAGCAACTGAAGCAAAGATGCAAAAGCCAATATGCAACTGCGAGGAAGAGAGGAATCAGAAATGAGAAGCTTTCTAATATGTCTTCAATGAATATGGAACAATTACAGTGAGAAAGCAAGAAGCATACCAAGTAAAACAAAAAAAACCATCCAAATTTCAACGCACTATCAGTCCTGTAAAATGAACAGGAACATAGCAACACAGGATAAGATTAAGGATTACACGAAAGGCTTACATTTATAATCATTGGAATCAAGACAGTAGAAATAATTGCACAAAGTACTACCATCTTTATATGCAATAATTGGACAGATACAGTTTTTAGTTACTTGTAAACCAAATAAGGAATAACCCAAGAGTAGTACCTCATAGCACGATAGAGAGGGCGATACCACATTACGTAGCCACCAGGGACCCCAGATATGAAATATATAATGGCAAGAAACCAAATTGTTGGACCTGCAATAAAATACAAACTTATACTATGATAAAGATGTCAAAATAGAAATTAAACACTTGACGGATTAAGCACAATACTAACTTTCAAAACCCACCTTCTCCTTTGATCCAGGCTGTAGTAACAGCTAACACATTCCAAGTGAGACAAAGAACCAAACCTTCCATCCAAATAAAATTACAGACTTAAGTCAGCATTGGCCATAATAACAAATTGACAATTTAGACGTTTTTCAAGATGTGAACAGAAATGATCATTACAGCCAATACAAATCACATTTTTAACTGAAAGACTCACCGAAGACTTAAATGTAAGAAGAGCAAGAAAAATATGGAAAAAGAACAAGGCCAAACCAAAACCAACATCCAAGCACTCCATTTTATACTGGTGAAAGTTTTTTCAAAAGAACCAGAAAAACCTGAACTTGAACTCACCTAACAATGTTGTGAAAGCAACATACTGAATCTTTTGTAGGTGGACTGGTATTTCATTTGCAATATCATGATGGATAATAGGAAAATACGGTGGCCAATTTTTGTCCTCTATTACAATTCCAGCTGCCAAGAACAAGGCAAGAACACATGTCAAAATCAAACTGGTAATGCACAAACTCGTGACTCATCAAGATAAAAAATAAAAAAGAACCTACCTCGTGCTATTGCATCCTCTTTCCTTCTCAATTCCTGCAAAATATAAAGCTAACATTCAGTTACTATGAGGACAAATTATTCTAAGAGCAAAATGAATAGCAAAACCACCTTACATACAACACAGTTACATATTGCATCCGAACATATAAGAATCAAGTCATTGCATAATTTAGTATTTTCATAATAAAAAGACTACAGAACATAAAGATATTTTACAAGCATTGAGACAGAAAAACTAAACTGAAATATGAATAAGAAATTCATATTCAAAAACTATGGCTTTGAATTTTTTTGTGCCAAGATAGCAATATTTAAATTACTTCAGAAATCTATATAATTTGTAACTGCAATGCGAAAGGAACAACTTATCACAATTGATATTGAATACCGCAAAAATAAATCGGAAGCACCAGACTTATTATTCAAGGGCCAGCCTCACTCGAGTGTAAACAGCCAACAACAAATTACCTGTTCACGCTTATTCAGTTCAGCCTCTTTTGCTTTAAGTTCCTTTTCTCTTGCTTTTAGATCCTAGATTTGATAAGACAAAAACATCAAAAGAAGTCTTTTGCTTAAACATAATATCCAAAAACATGACAAACGGCCATCCAATATATGAAAACTTTTAGGATACCTTGGCAGAATCAAGAGGAATATCTACAGTTGCACCACGGTCATATGGTTCAGGAGGAAGGGGTGAAAGCCTAGATGTTGCAGAAGGAACACTACCGGGGTTCTATATTGTGTATTTTACAAGCAAGACTTTAAGCATTTGCACAGGATCATTAATTTATGCATACAGAAGCACAACACTTATAGCAGCATATATAGGACACGAAAGTAAACCAGTCACATGAGAAAGTATTACACGGTCAACAAGCAGTCTTGCAAAAAAGTTTCACAAAGCACGCAAGGTATAAGCTAATGGGAAATCAGGTCCCATGCAAATTTTGGATAAACGATGTTGCACAAAACTGCATCTGCAATCAGGTTTCAACAGGCCATGTTCCTAAATATCATGATATACATGACTTTCATGCCAGATCTCCTGTCACATGGAGAAAGCATGCTCATCCCTCCATAACAGCTCTCCTTGAGCTTTGCTTTCATTCTTGGACTGTGTAATGTGGCCTTTCATGGAGCACCTATTTTGGATCTATCTGATCTCCATTCTAAAGAAAACAAGCTGTTTAAGAACAGGGAAATAATAGAATTTATTGAAACCCAGCAACATATGCAGTGGCTGGGAAGGGTTATAAATTCATCCAAGAAAAAATTCTGGCACGGCTATCAATGCTAACAGTAGCAACCACCTCAAGACCATTAAAAATGAAGCATTTCCAATCATATCAAACATTGATAGCATCTTCGCTGATGATAACCAATTTCATCATTGCAACCACCACAAAGCTACAACTTAGTGCATTACCATTAATTAGTTAGAATAAAGCCAAAGCATGGTTATCATGTGAAAATCGATGATCAACTTTCACTAGTCATTGCAACCAACCTATGAATTACTAGACACATACAGAAGAGGTTAGTATGTCAACCATTCTACACCTGTCACCAGATTTTGCTATTCCCACAATTGAAATTGTACTATACAAACATTATGCAGGTAGAGGTAACCAGACAATTGTAGGAAAAATAGTACTTACAGTAGTATAAAAGGCACCTCCACCATAATTTGATTGCCCCGATCCTTTCCTAACTGCTGGATCCTGCGATAAATAAAATGGAAACATACAGATCATTCCAAGCAAAAACAATAATTAAGAGCTTTAACAAAAAAAATCATCATGCAAAAGTTAAATCACTACTAATTTTGAAGGGATACCATGACGAGGTTCAGTGTGTTCAAATCAAAAAAACAAGTAAACCATATTCAACAAAGAAAAGCCGTACACCATGAATTCACACCATCACAAGCATCAGTTTTACGTATCAGAAACAAAGCTTATTGTTAGAATACTGGCATTATTAGAGTCTAAGGCAGTTTCTTTCACTTCGTAGCTTTACATTTCCCGCAACGAAGAAAAAAGTACATGAACACAGTTACTAGAACTACATTATGGAAAACAAGAAATCCTACATAAAATGAACTAAATTTAACATAAAAATTTCCAATCAGCAGCGCAAATGGAACAGATCTAGCAATTTAGCTAATCAGTCATCCAAGTCGTCAAAACCTACGGATCAAATCTCGTCGGAAGAAAGCAGAAAAATGTGCAAATCTACAATCGGTGGCACTGGAATTTATGAAAGAAAAAATGGAATATGAATACGTGAAAACGTGCATACGAAACTTACCGAAAAAGGATTGACCTCTTCCTCTGCGAAAGGGTTAGCATCGAAGCGACTCATCGAATCTCAAAAATGAAACTGCCAACACTAAGGCAATGCGATATAGATCTGAATTTGAGACACTGAGAATAAAAAAGGCTTGGTGACAATGATAGTTAAAGGAAACTAAAAGACGGATTTGGAGAAGATAAAGGGGAGAAAGAAGTGTGACCAAAGTAAAAGGATCAAGTAAGCCGCGGGTGGGGTTTTAAATACGAATCGTAATGGGCTTGAATTATGTCCAATTTTGGGGCCAATTCCGCGTCTTTCTTTAGCGGTTAGCAGCATTGTTCCTTTTAATTAATTAAAAAAAGGGATTAATTGCACATACGTTTTCAAACTATCATGTTTCTGTGTTGAAATTTGTCACGAAATTTCAAAAATTGATCAATCAAGTCCCTTGAGTATTAGACTTGAAGCATTATTGATTCACAATTTAGAGAAAAGAGAGACAATGTTATTAAATTTTATGCATGTAAATCCAAAGTTTTTCATATTAATGCTTAAAAATTTGATTACGGGTTTTAAACATGCTTTACATTATATCTGAGTTAATATTTAACATCCAAGATGAGGACTAAACTAATAGAAAGATAGTGATATTTTAAAGATTTAATTATAATGTTTTAAAGTTTGAAGAGTAATTTAAAATTTAGGGATAATTAATCATTTTGTGTTTGGAATTGGGGATAATTAATCTTAAAATATATACATTTGTTGGCTTCTTTATTTTAGATCTCATTAGTCAACTATGACTCAACAGCGAATACCCTTGAGAATTAAATTACTCGTGATGAGAGTCATGCTGTTGAAGGAGAAAAGACATTTAATTTGGATGATGATTCTCTCTCTCTCTTGGAAAAATTGGATAGCCATACTTAAATTTAATACATAGAAAGAAATTAAGATTCAATATAATATTGGTTGTGCCTTAAAATCGTTGATCCGAGAATCAATTGAAAAACTGATTGAAACTATATTTTTTTTGTTTTTTGTTTTTTAAAATAATGTATTGAAGTGAAGTGAAAGTAGGAATAAAAAATTGATGATGTATGATTGGACCATCCATCCATCGTTTTATGAGAAGCTTATAGAAAATGAATGAATAAGGGAGAGATCCACCACCCACGATATCCCCAGCCTGAAAGGAAAAGAGCAGTTAGTAAAAGCCCAACAACAAATATTTAAGTCCAAAAGGAAGCCCAAATCTAATAACTGAAAACTGACAAATCAGCAGCGCAGGTGAAGTTGGAACCAGCCACCCATTCCCCTCCCATCCTCACCAAAGCCATCGCAACACCATCCTCGTCTCTGTTCACTTGACCACCTGAAAAGAGAAGCTAGAAATAGAGAGGAGAAATGATGCAATCTCGCTTTACCTCTGTTGTTCGTGCCATATCATCCGCCGCAAAGGCAAGGCCCTTCTCATCCACCATCGATTCACCTACCCCCACCAAACCCGATTTTCCTCCCACCCTTGCTGGCCTCCGGGCCCGCCTTGCCGCCGAATCTCCCACCCTCTCCGATTTTGTGGGTCTCCAAACCAATAACCTCTATTCGGTCGAAGTCGGCACCAAGAAAAAACCGCTCCCTAAGCCCAAATGGATGAGAGAATCCATTCCCGGCGGCGAAAAATACGTTCAGATTAAAGCCAAATTAAGGGAATTAAAACTCCACACTGTCTGCGAAGAAGCTCGATGCCCCAATCTTGGCGAGTGCTGGTCCGGTGGCGAGACTGGGACCGCAACTGCCACCATAATGATCCTGGGTGATACTTGTACTCGCGGTTGCAGGTATTCCTTTTTTTTTTTTTAAGTAAAAAGTAAATGTGATGCCTATAAATTTATATATTTACTTATCAAATTTTATTGTTTGTGATCTTTCCAGGTTTTGCAACGTGAAGACGTCGCGAACGCCGCCTCCACCAGATCCCGATGAACCGAGGAATGTTGCGGAGGCAATTGCATCGTGGGGTTTGGATTACGTGGTGATTACGAGCGTGGACCGGGATGATTTGGCTGATCAAGGAAGTGGGCATTTTGCGGAAACCGTTGAGAAGTTGAAAACTTTGAAGCCAAATATGCTTATAGAAGCCTTGGGTATCAATTACATCTTAAACTTTACTTAATTTTTACTTATTGGCATGTCCTCTGACACTGAAGGTTGAAGCTTAGCTCCTTTCTATATATAGATAATAAGTAAATGCCCTTGTAGAAGTAAAATCCTTAATCAGGTTTCGGCATTTATGGTTGGTAGGGATTTATTTTCACAAAATTCTGTAGTTTGACATAAAAAAAAAATTGCAATGAGGGGCTGTTCTTGCTTATTTACCTCTTCAGGATTTCTTATCCAGTCTGAGTTCGTACATCTTAGCTGATTTTGGCTTGCACTGTTTTCAATCTCTTAGTTCCTGATTTCCGGGGAGATGCTGGCTGTGTAGAGAAAGTTGCAAAATCTGGATTGGATGTCTTTGCTCATAATATTGAGACTGTTGAAGAACTTCAAAGGGTTGTACGTGATCACCGTGCTAATTTTAAGCAATCTTTGGATGTTCTAATGATGGCCAAAGAGTATGCTCCTGCTGGAACACTTACCAAGACTTCGATTATGTTAGGATGTGGAGAAACGCCTGATCAAGTTGTGAAAACAATGGAGAAGGTCAGAGCAGCAGGTGTTGATGTAATGACATTCGGTCAGTACATGAGACCATCAAAGCGTCACATGCCCGTATCAGAATATATTACACCTGAAGCTTTTGAAAAATATCGAGCCCTTGGCATGGAAATGGTATGCCTGTGATGTTTGATTCTAAAATTTATAGTTTTCTTCATAAATTGCCGCTATGTCTCTGCTCATATTGATTGAATGCCTAACCAATTTACCTTATCTGGTTTCTTTTGATAATTTTCTTAGTCTGTCTTTGGCTTGGTTGACTACAATTGCTTGTTGAAAGAAAAAGGGTACCTTCCTTTAATGGATCTTGTTAAGTTGCTTTTACCAATGGTTTTTAAGTGCTTTTGCAGAAGGGATCTAAAATTGAGGAATGAAAATGTTAGAATGTATGACAATATAATTGCCAATGCTAGCTTGCCAACTATATTCATCTCATCTTTTTGCTGTTCCCTTTTAAAACACCTGCCATTCATGATTGGAGCTGACAGTTAATGAGTTCTAATAATTTGTACTACTGGCACTCGTATCCATTCCAGGTTGATGTAGAGCTTTCTCAACGTATTCTTAAAAGTGATTTTTAGGATAAAGTTTTGTTTATTTTCATTCATAAATTTGCATACATGATATGTTTATAAGTTGTTTAAAATGAGATTCGAACAAGCCTACGAACAACGATAATATTTATTTTATAGAAGATAATGAAATAATAAAAATAAAGAGATGAAATCTTAACTGGTGTGTATAAATTCCTAATACTGATGGGGATATATTGCTAATTGTTTTGCTTTGCTTTTATGCAAAGTCTTAATTAGTTTACACATCATTCTTTAAGAATTCTTTAAGTTTCTTTCTTAAATAAATATACTAGTTTGTTATTGCAATAGTGTTTCTTTTTTGCCAGAATATTGAATCAGCTATTGAAGTTGTAATAGTACTTAGTAAAAAAGTGTGAATATGCAGGGATTTCGATATGTGGCATCTGGTCCCATGGTCAGATCATCCTACAAGGCAGGAGAATTCTACATCAAATCTATGATAGAATCTGATCGTTCTGCTGCTTCTTCATAGTTCCTTTTCTCTTCATTCCCTATGTTATTCTTTTTCTTTGGCTATCATTAACTTGCTTCTGATACTACACAGCTTGGCTAATAAATTGGTTTGGAGGCTGACAGCCAATGATTCGGTACTCCAATTGTTGCAGTATATTGGCACCAATTTCTAATTGAGATTTGTGTCGTATTTGTTGATGTTGTAATTATACGTAAGCTACACTTTTGGTGCTTTATGAAATATTATGATCAAGGTTTAGGTTTTAATTGTATAATCATGCATTTTTGCCCTCTAAGTACAATACAAGTGTTTTCATTCTCATTCCATAGGGCTGCTAGCCTATGTACGAGGGTGTTAGAATTTGTGATCATGCTCAAACTCCTTAGACATTGTATTAGATAGGAAATATTTTATTTTTCATGCTTGTGCCAATAAGCTACTAAATGCTTAGACTCTGTTAGGCTTACTAAAAGACTTCAGTATATAAGCATGAGCCTATATTTTGACTTGTCCATTTAGTATACGATTGAATTATGAAAAGAGAATTGTTTAGGATCAAAATGGGATAGCAATGGGGCCCCCAAATCCTTTTGGACCTCAGCATATTTTAGGCCCTTAGTTTGCAGTCTATGGGTTAAGGTTGCTCAATTAACAGCTCATATACGAAGAACAAAGAAAGAATGGTCATATGCATGAATGGATTTAGACCCTTTAGTTAGTGTTGTGTTGTTTGGGATTAGTTTAAACTTGTTGTGGCCATAATAACGTTAAGTTTGAAGTTAATTCAAAAGATTGATTCACACACTTGTCTTAACTCTTAAGATATTGCAAATTTTCCTTTTGTGAATTCCCTCTCGTTTGTCACAAAAAAAAGGCAGCAAATGAAAATGTCAGTTTTCTTAAAATGCAAATGTACAAATATAAAAATATCCTGGTGCTTTTTTTCCATTCCATGCATGCTTCTTGTCTCAGTTGCAGCATCAGCTTAAGCTTGAAGGCACACCAATGCTTTGGCTCTGTTGATGCAGAGGTCTCAAGACACGGTCTGGTGGACATGGCAGCAGAGCTGGAGTAGGATGTGCAATGAAAGTAGGAGTTTCCTCACCAGGCATTAAAACTGATACTTCACTCGCATAAACTGTCATCTGCATAATTAAACAGATTTTCAATGTTTAAGCAACAAAACAGCCAAGTATTTGTAAAGAAGGAAGAGGATCCAAATCAGTGAAGGTACATTAATTCATGAAACCAGACAAAGTCTTAATTGTGGTTTAACATTTATTATTATATTGTTCGTCCATTAACCAAGGGAGTTGAAAACCTTAGAAGAGACAAAAGGATGAGTTATTGCATTCTTGGGATACAAGCATAACTAGCATATAAAAATAATTGAGGTAAGATAAGAATAATTATATGTAGCCAACACCATTCCCCACTAATAAAACAAAACCATTGTCTGCAAAATTTTCTACCTTTTCCCCACAAATAAAGGGGTGGGGGTTTCCAACAACCGGATGAAATTGAAAAATAGGCACAACTCAACTAGGCAAGTAGCTAGCAAGCAAAGCTAAGATGATATATTATTAAACTAAGGGACAGATGAAAGCGTGCCATGCTTTGATCATACAAAGTGGGGAATCCACAGCACCATATGTTAGTATTATTCTATTCTTCAGCTAAGTAACACATCAGGTGATGGTGTTGGCCAATGCTTTAGCCAAAACTTGCATCCAACCAACAATTCAGCATGGAACGCTCCACCCTTTTATCAATGCACTTAATGCAAAAGGACATTAATATATGAAGATATGGCATTAAAGATTTTGTTGCTATCTCCTGTTAAGATCTTAAGGCGATGTTCCTTCATTTTGACCCCCCCCCGCCCGGGGTTGCCGACTTTTGATTGGATGGAAGCTCAAAAAGTCAAAATGATGGGAAAGATTTAGATATTAAAAAATAAACAAAAGTTAGGCAACACTTCAAGTCTGCCGGTCATTAAGTGTGACATTTGAGACAAAAATCACATGTTGGTGATGCATAATGCATACCGCTGTGTGAACTGAGAATTCCGAGCCATCCACTGCCATCTTCCATGGAGATGATGGGATTAGTATTTAATCGGCATGCCTTATCCTAAAATTAACCCACAATCCTCAATCAACTAATTAAGCTAAACTCTAAATGCTATTAGAGCCATATAGCATAATACCATGGGGACAAACAACAAGGCCATGGTTTCACGAGTGAGAGAAAAAGGAGGCATGACAACTGGCAAGATGGTCAGCATACATGTAGAAGATGGGTCCTTGCCACTAACCTTTTTGTCTAAGGAAAAGAGATTTTGTCCACAAAGACCAAAAACAAAGTTGTCCACAAATTGAAATACTTAAATAACCCAATATACACGCAGTTGAAGGTTACTGTATGATAGTATCAAAGACTAAGTTCAAGCCTTGATAACTCTTTCTTCTTCTTTTTTAGAAAAATATCATGAGACACCTGTACTATAAATTAAATTATATTTCGTTTTCTCTATTAAAAAAAATTAGTCCTTATACATGATCACAAAGTAAATCGATTCTTTTATTAGAAATTCCTTCTATTTTTACTGTTAAAATTTTATCTTTGTACATCAACACGGAGTACACATGACAAGCCACATGTCACTGCTTAATTATTTTGTTAGTCATGCCAGTTTTTAACAATAAAAATTTTAACAAAAAAATCAATTTACTCTTTGATCTAATGTATAGAGACTAATTTATTTAATTTTTTAGTAAAAAAGACAAAATACAATTGGACTACTCCATGATAATTTTTTTTTTTTCGAATTTCGTCGGGTGTTCGAAAAGATGAGGGAGGAAGATAAAAGAAGAAGAGCACAAACTTTATGATAAAAGTGTAGTAACGAAATGGATTAGTTTTGATGCAACAATGCAGTTTGCATAATGATCAAAGTGATGCACCAAATTAGCTATAATTACAGACACAACAAAAGAAGAGTCACAATCATGCTGCCAAGCCCACTCATTAACTCTGCTAAACAGCAAAAATAAAACATCAAATTGCAAGAAACACATATAGAGATAGAAAGAGAGTGAAAGGTAACCATTTCTAATATTAAAGTTTTCATGTATAATCCTTTTCTATTATTCTGGATCACTCATTCCATTTTGTTTCCACATACCAAGAAAATCTTATGGCAAATTTCGAATACTTGAATTCAACCGAAAAAAAAAAGGGGGAAAGTTTAGAGAGAGAGAGAGAGAGAGAGCTTACTTTGGGAGAAGGGTAATTAAGCTTGGCATTGAAAATATTGTGAGACTCAAGGTCATTAGGGGTTGTAGAGGTATCGGAAGTTGGCCTGAGGAACCTCTCGAAGATAGCCATAACAAGGAACATTGATATGAGAATTGCAGTAGCTACAAACCCAAACGACACCGCATTCACCGAGTTGTCGAAACGTCTCCAATGCTCTTCCCTCTCTAAACTCAATGGATCCACTGTGGCCGTAGGTGGCACCGTTTCCCAGAAATATTCACCACCCATTAACCCAAAAACACACCAACCAACCTTGTTGTATAAGGAGCAGAATCAAGCAAAAACACTTGTAAACATGATCAGAGAGCCATCCTATTCCCATGTATGCATGTAGTATGATAGTATCCTATCCTCCATTAATAATAACATGCCTTAACAAAAAAAAAAAAAAAACACCACTTCAAGTTTGAGGCACTGGAAACTTCTTTCTCTCAAGGTTTCGCCTTTACTTATATATATATATATATAATATGCACCAACACTTTGAATGTTCTTTGCCCTTCAAGCCTCTTAAGAAGAGAGGATAGATGAACAGGGTATTACCGCCGGTTGAAAATGAGAGAGCTTTTTTGGGTTGTCTGAAAAATAGACCTTTTATTGCTTCTTCTTACTCACCTCTTGGCTCTTACAATTCAATCTTTGCATTCTCCTATATATATATAAAATATAGATATAGTTACTGTTGTTCAAAAATTTTTTAAATAAAATCATTATTACTATTAATGCAGCATTTACTCCAAATATGATGCTACGAAAACTTGTCACTATACAAGAACCACTATCATTACCGGAGTTCAGATTTTTTTTTTTATTGACTGACATAAATTTAGAATCTTTACTTAAATCTAAGGTTTTAGTACATATTTTTGTCTTAATTATTGGAAATTTTCGTATTAAAAATTTTCAGACCGGGTAGTTCTTAGCAAGATAGATACGCATCTACGTACGGTTCATTAATTACAAAATTAGTTCTGGATTAACTTTTTTGGGCAGCATTTTTGCGTTTGAACTTAGGAATACAATGTTGAATATCAACTCCAATGTGTTTTGTTAGTGTTTATTGTTGTGTAAAGTTTAGCTTTGGTCAACCGTAATGAAGTGACACAATTGAAAGTTGAGGATGCAAGTGGCACACTAAGAAAAATGGAATAAAATTCAGTAAAGCAATGGTTTGCATTGAAGACGATGGTTGAAGAGGACATGCTGGAGCACATCCAGAATGCCAAAACTCTCAAAGAAGCATGAGATACATTGGCAAGTTTGTTCTCCAAGAGAAATGACACAAAGCTTCAACTCCTCGAGGGCAAATTATTATCGATGGCACAACGTGACATGACATCTCGTAGTATTTCCACAAGGTGAAGTCGTTATGCTGAGAGATTGGTGATTTGGATCCACAAGCTCTGATTGGGGACACTAGGGTGAAGAGGATAATCATACATAGTCTGAGACTAGAGTTCAGAGGCTTTGTTGCTATAGTACAAGGATAACAAACCCAACCATCACTTGTTGAGTTTGAGAATTTGCTTGCTGGTCAAGAAGCGTTAGCAAAGAATATGGGAGGAGCAAACAGTTTATGCCAACAAGAGAAGTTGGAATTTCAAACAGCAATGTAGATCGAAAAGAAATAAGGACAAGGTAGAGAGTTTACGAGATAAAGGGAGTTCTCATACAGGAGGAGACTGTAAGCTGGTTGGTCATTGTGATGTTGATTATATGGGTGATCATGATACCCAACACTCAACGACTGGGTATGTGTTTTTGTTTGGGTCAGAAGCAGTTTCTTGATGCAATAAAAGTCAGTCAACTGTTTCTTTGTCAACAACAAAAGTTAAATATCGAGCTGTAACGATGGTAGCTCGAGAAAGTACTTGGCTCATGTAAGTGTTACGGGATTTGCATTAACCAATAGAGTGTGCTACTCCTCTGTTCTTTGATAACGTGTCATCAATGCTTTTGGCTGAGAACCTAGTTTTCCATATAAGAACTAAACATGTGGAGGTTCATTATCACTTCATCAATGAGAAAGTGCTGCAAGAAGAGATTAAGTTGCAACATGTTAAGATGGAAGAGCAAGTTGCATACTTATTCACGAAAGGCTTGAGTGGCAATAAGATTGAAGTTTTTGTCACCAACTAGGTATGTTGGAAAGGAAGTAAGCTGGTTTAGAGGGGGAGTGTTGAATATCTAACCGCCTCCAAACGTGCAAACATTTAAAATAAAGATCGTGCAAATAAAATATATAATTAAAGTGCAGTATCTGAAAGCAAACAGGTCAAATTGTAATATAGAAGTGTTGCAACGAAACATCGGTAAGTATTTCGAGGATCATACCTAATGGAGGTTGAACTAAATCTAAAATTATCTTCTACGGTAACAAGTCTAAACAGTAATCACTAAAAATTATATTACGATAAGTAATAGTAAAAATTAAGGTCATAAAATAAAACAAAATTATTAAAATGAAGTTGATAAACGAAAAACTCTCTAATAATAAGCAGAAGATTAACTTGCTTCAGTGGTTGTAATTAACTTCACAATTCGGGTTTTATTAGTGAATCAGTTATTAACTAACCCGTATTACCTCTTGGCCTTTACTAATTAATTAATCGACTAGTACTCACTTATCTCTCAGTCTCACTTTTCTGACCAGGATAAATCACTATTTACTCAGTAAACTTATCTCTCAACCTCGTTTCAATCCTAAGGTTTAAGCACACATAAATTTATACCAACTAAATCGTATGAGAAACCCTCATTCTTCCATTAATCACTCCTACATCCACTCTTTAATATCCTTAAAGGACTTAGCCACTCATTGATTCAATTACTATCTTCATTAGAATTAAATTAATCATGCAAAACACACAAATTAAATTAAAACAAAAAAGGATAGAAATTGATCCGCTTGATAAATTGGATGTGTTCGAATCCGCGAAATCCTTTAATAGTTGTCGAGATATCGTCGTTTGCAAGAGAAACGTAAAATAAAATTATGAAAATACTTAATAACGAAGACTTGGACTTAAAATCAAATCCAAGTTGAATAACAAGAAATAAAACTATTTTTAAAATAAAATAAAACTAAGCGAAATCCTAAACTACTAAACTAAAACCCTAAAACGGCTTGGCAAAAGCTCTCTCTAGTTGAGCATAAGCCTCCTATTTATAGGCAAAGTTAGCAGCCCAAATTAGGTCAATTACAAGCCTTAATTGCACTAAATATTGATTGTACGGATGAAATCACCCTTGCTTAATTTCTGCCCTCTGTCAGACCTATGTCACGGCACAGCCTAGTGCGTGTTGCGATACACAACTTTGAATATAAATTCTTATGCTCGTATAGCTGTGTTGCGACACCGGAAGCTTGTGTTGCGACTCGGTTGTCGTTCCTAATACTTTTGGGCCTGAAAATAGGTGTCATGCATACTCAATTAAATCATTAAAACTACCTTAAAGTTGATATTGACCCAATAGGTCAAGTAACTCGAAATATTGCATAAAAATGTTTATTTTGTAATAATTTAAATCTAAACTAATAAAACTTAAAATGCAATAATTAAACACTAAACAACTTAAAAACAAGCTCGTTAAGTGTCAAAAAGTACTTAAATTGCCACTACAATTTGTGGCAGGTCAATATCAACACCAGTTTGATGGAAAATGTGTTTTGTTAGTGTTTACCGTTATGCAAAGTTTAACTTCTCTTTAGTTTTTAGGCACTAAGTTTAGTTTAAGTATTTTGTTAGTAATGGAATAAATTCCACATTATTCAGGAACAAAAAGGAAAATGTTATGAGTTTATATAAAAACCCATATCCTACATAGCTCAAAAACATAAAAGTAGTGAGACTTTGGGTCTATATAAAGACTTATGTTGTAAGTATTATTTGCACCAAACTAAATATTGAATCTTCTATTTGGTTTTTTAAAGTCTTCCTTTATTTTCTTATTTTGGAGTTTTAGAAGGTGTAGCTAAATTTTAGTTTAGTGGTGTCATGAACTTGAGTGTTCTACAACCACAGAGCATACTAAGAAAAGTTTCACTTCTTCCAACCTGACTTTGATACCAATTGTAGAACACTTAGGCCCATGGTAACATTAAACTAAAATTTAGCTACACCTTTTAAACTAAGAAAAAAAAGAGGAATTTTAAAAAACCAAATAAAAGATTCAATATTTGGTTTGGTGTAAATAATACTTACAACATAGGTCTTTATATAGACCCAAAGTCTAACTACCTTTATGTTTTTGAGCTATGTGGAATATGGACTTTTATAAAAACTCATAACCCTTTGCTTTTTATTCCTAAATAATGTGGAATTCATTCCCCTACTTATATAAAACTTAATACTAAAATTAGTACCTAAATACTACTCACCAAAGTTAAACTTTTTACAATATAAACATTGACAAAATATATTTTTCAGTAAGTTAGTGTTGATATTCAAGACTCCCCCTCAACACTAACTTCCACCATGCCAAACTGATGGCAAAAGCTTCTGAGTTTGTTGTTAGAAAAGCCTTTTGTAAATAAGTTTGCCCATCAACTACACACGGCTTTCTTTGTACTCCTATAAATTTTGTAATTTCTTCTTATCACCTATAATTTGATTTGAGTAGCTCGAACAACCAATCCAATGGTTCTCATGATCAATTTGATTGGACATTACAGTTGTAAAAACCATATTCTTTTTCATAACAAACAATGTGATACGAGATCAAAGGCCCGACAAATGCGTTCCAAACTAAATGGGACCATCCAGGAGTTTGTTAGCAAGGCCTTAGATGCGTACACAAAAGAAAGGGAAAATCAAGATTTCAAATATTGGGAATCTTGGTCCAAGACACCAAATCTTGCAGCCAAAGCGCATTGGATCTCCGTTACGAGCATCAACGATTCAATTTCGGTAGGAGATGGATCACAAGCCCAAATTCTTGAGGGCAAGGCCCAATAAGAAGATTCCAAGCCCAATCAAGAAATCCACCCATACTTAGTTGAAAATCAGGCCAAATTGTCAAAGTGGCCCAAGTTGTAAAGTTTTATTTTTATTTATTTATTTATTTATTTTACTTAGTTTAAATTTTATATTCAGTCCAAGAGTTCCAAATAAAAGACCCTTGGCGAATTTCCATATTAAAATAATTAGGAGTTTTTTTAGTTTTAGTTTTAGTGTTCTAATTAAATTAGGAAAACATTTGAAAGGCCTATTTATATGGCTTGGCCACCACCCTACATTACATTACAATTACATTGAAAATTTCAGATTTGATTTGAGTGAAAATTCTCTTTGAGTTCTTCAAGGATTTTCTCTTGAGTTTTCTTTAAAAGTTGTTTTAACAATCTTTTGATTGTGGAGCCATCTTCAACCTTCTTCTTGCCATTGATATTCTTTGGAGGGAGATTAGAGCCGTTTGAAGGAGTTGTGAGATCTTTCGGGATTTCAAGGCTTCTTAGGACTTATCTTTTAATTTCTTACTGTCAATTCTTTCTTTATTTCTGCTTGTGCCGAATCTTTATCTAATTTATTTTCCGTTCTTATTGTGTTTTCAGCCTTTTTCTATCTTAAGGAATTAGCCCAAAAATCCCCAATTTCTAGGGTTCTTGCCGATTCATCCATACTCTTTTTGGGAGAAATTAGATTGCCGAAATTTGGGGAAAACTATCTGGGTGTTCAATTGGGCAGAATCACAATCTCTTCTAGGGTTTCAAGATTCCTTATTAACACTTATTTCTATTCTCTATTTGATTCTTTACTGTTTTGGGGATTTTATTTCAGATCTGAAAATTCAAAAATCTAATCTTTTAATTTTCTGTTTCGTTTCAGATCTAATGGTTTAGGGTTTTCGTAGGAGTTTCTCGTGACTTGGCAACTCAATCTTGGTCCGCGCGCAACCCCCGTATCATTTGGTATCAGATTTTGGGCGTTTTGGGTGTTCTTGGTTGATTTCTAAACTGATCTCTATTTTTTAAATTACAAACAGCAGTTTTACCCAGAAAAATTTTCGAAAAAAATTCATTTGAGTGGGTAAACGTTTTCTGATTGATCTGAAATTTTACATACATATTTTTGGCACTGTTATTGAATATAAAAAAATATTTCCCGCAAAAAAATAAGTCGAAAAAGTCAAAAAATTGAAAAAAGACGAAATCCAATAAAAAATTTAAAAAATATTCAGCGGGTTGAATTTGGTGCCCAAATTTTCCAGATCAAAAATTCAATATTTGAAGACATTCCAGATTTAATTTTGTGATTTTTTGAGATCGGGAACACCTCGAACGAAGTTGTCAAGTTACTCCGCAGTTTTTCGGGTTTTCTGTTTTCAACAATTTTATTGATTCTTAGCTGTAGGTTTTCATTTGTTTGCTTTTTATTCTCCTTTACAATATCTAACACCTTCTTGTTTCTTGTGTTAGTAGGATTTAAACGTGTGCCCAATTCTTCCTCGGTGTAACACGAATCAATTGGTGTCTCGTCAGTTTTTGGCATCCTAGTGCACATTAGGATTCTTTGGTAGATCGGTTCATCCACTCTCTAATTGGTTGATATAAACTCTGATAAAGAACTCACAAGATTGAATTCTACCTCATTGAGAATTTGAATTTTCTTTTTGAGTGATTAACGGTGAGGTTTGCTAACTTTTATTTTTGAGTGTTGAGTGTTTTGCAGATTTAAAAAAAAATGTCTACAGGTGATAATAATGGTGACATATTTAAAAAATTCCAACAACAGTTGGATGAACAGGCTGCTGCTCTTCGAGCTTTGACTGCTACCATCAATGAGGTGCGATTGAATCAAGAACCTCATCCAATCAAAGAAGATAGGGATAACCAACCCCAAAGGCGCGGCCCTCGACGTGTCACTAGAATGGATGATGATTTTCATGATTGTGGGCAACCTTCTTTGGCAAAACCGAAATTCACAATTCCCCAATTTCGTGGTAAGAATGATCCTGACGCTTATTGTGAATGGGAATCTAAGATTGAACTTATGTTTCGGTATTATAAATGTCCGGATGATGAAAAGGTAGCGTTAGCAACACTGGAATTTTCTGATTATGCATTAAGTTGGTGGACTCAACTTGGGGTAAACCGCCATCGAAATTATGAAGGTGAGATTTCGACATGGGATGAGTTGAAACAGATTATGCGTAAAAGGTTTATTCCACCTCACTACTATAGAGAAATTAAAACAAAGCTGAGAAGACTTATCCAAGGTAGTAGGACGGTGGATGAATATTTTAAAGAGATGGAGATGCTCATTCAGAGAGCTAACATGGAGGAGGATGAAGAAACAACTATGGTTCGATTCATTGATGGTTTGAACAGGCCGATAGCTAATACATTGAGGCTACAAACTTATATTGATTTGGAAGAAGCAGTTCACAAAGCCATTGAGATCGAGCAACAATTAAAGGAACAAAGGTTTGGGTCATTCTCTACTTCACAATATTACCGAGGTAACAATTCCAATTCTGATTTTAAGAGTTCAAAACCACCTTTTGTTACTAATAAGTCTTCTTTGAGTAACAAGCAGTCAGATTGGAAAAAAGGGGCTCCTGCTAAAACGCAAACACCTTCTAAGCAGCCCAATTTAGGTGATTCGAGTGTGAAGAGGACTCGTGAGGTTGAATGTTTTAAGTGCAAAGGGCGTGGTCATTATAGTAGGGAATGCCCTAACACGAGATTCCTTCTTCTAAAAGATAATGGTGAGTATACTTCCGACTCTGATAAAACAGATCCAGATATGCCAGAACTTGTTGATGACAGTGATAATGGCGAAGAGTTGGTTGAACCACCCAGAGAAGGAGACTTTGCTGATTTTCAATGCCTTGTAGTTCGTCGAACCCTTAACATTCAGATGAAAGATGATGATAGCCAAAGGGCCAATATTTTCCATTCTCGGTGTTTTATTAAAGGTAACTTATGTTCACTCATTATTGATAGTGGTAGTTGCTCAAATGTGGTGAGTAGCCATTTGGTTGATTCTTTAAAGTTACCTTGCACCAAACACCCTAAGCCATATCACCTTCAGTGGCTTAATGAATGTTCCGAAGTTAAAGTTACGAAACAGTCCTTGGTCACTTTTAAACTCAGCAATTATGAAGATGAAGTATGGTGTGACGTAGTCCCAATGCATGCGGCACATTTGCTCCTTGGACGACCTTGGCAATTTGATCGCGATGTTACACACCAAGGTAAACTTAATCGATACTCCCTTGTATTTAAAGGTAAGAAATTCACTTTTGCTCCTTTAAATCCTACTGATGTATATAAAGATCAATTGAGGATGATAAAATTTTGTGAGGGGTAAGGAGAAAGAGCAAGTACAAAAGACAGAGAGAAAAGAGGCTAATAGTAGTGGAAAAAGTCAAAATTTAAAAAGCCCAAAGGTGAGTGAATCCTCTAGTGGTAAAATAAGCGAAAAAAATCTTTTGGCAACAAAAAAAATATGTGAAGAGAGCCCTACTTAATAAACAGCCTTGTATCCTTGTGAGGTTTAGGCAAAATTATTTATCTTTATCTAACATTAACGAAAATTTGCCTAGTGTGTTTCAATCTCTTTGCAGGATTATGAGGATGTTTTAGTGAGGCCCTAAAGGTTTACCACCTTTACGAGGGATAGAACATCAAATTGACTTAATACCCGGAGCTTCAATCCCAAATAGACCAGCCTATAGATGCAATCCTGAGGAGACAAAGGAATTGCAAAGGCAAGTTGAGGACTTACTAGACAAAGGGTACATTCGTGAGAGCCTAAGTCCTTGTGCTGTTCCTGTCTTATTGGTGCCAAAGAAAGATGGTACGTTTCGTATGTGTGTTGATTGTCACCCAATCAACAAGATAACGGTAAAGTATCGACACCCAATCCCTAGACTTGATGATATGCTTGATGAATTACATGGTTCAATAATATTTACAAAAATTGATTTAAAAAGCGGTTATCATCAAATTCGAATGAGGGAAGGGGATGAATGGAAAATGACTTTTAAAACAAAATTTGGATTGTATGAATGGTTAGTTATGCCTTTCGCCTTACTAATGCACCTAGTACATTTATGAGATTAATGAATCATGTTTTAAGGCTTCACTTGGGTAAATTTGTAGTAGTTTACTTTGATGATATTTTAATTTACTCCAAGTCATTAGATGATCATGTTTTCCATGTTAGAACCGTTTTGGATATTCTGCGAACTGAAAAATTATTTGCCAACCTTGATAAATGCACATTCTGTTGTGATAAACTAATATTCTTAGGTTTCATAGTTAGTGCTCAAGGTATTCATGTCGACGAGGACAAAGTCAAGGCAATTAAGGAGTGGCCGACTCTAAATCAGAATCGAGGTGAGATCTTTCCATGGTTTAGCTAGTTTTTATAGACGATTTGTGAAAGATTTCTACTATTGCTGCCCCATTGACAGAGGTTATAAAGAAATCATGGGTTTCAAATGGGTGAAACCCAAGAAAAGGCCTTTCAAACTCTAAAAGCTAAGTTATGTTCTGCTCCTTTGCTTAAATTACCTGATTTTGCTAAAACTTTTGAACTTGAGTGTGATGCTTCAGGAATTGGAATTGGCGCTGTTTTAATGCAAGATAAGCAACCTATTGCTTATTTTAGTGAGAAATTGAATGGTGCACAGTTAAACTACTCGACTTATGACAAAGAACTATTAGCATTAGTTCGTGCACTTCAAGTATGGCAACATTATTTGCTGCCTAATGAGTTTGTCATACACACAGATCACGAATCTCTTAAATGGTTAAAGGGACAAGGTAAGTTGAGTAAAAGACATGTTCGATGGGTAGAATTCATTAAAACATTCCCTTATGTGATACAATATAAAACAGGTAAAGATAATGTAGTTGCAGATGCTTTGTCTAGACGATATACTTTAATAACTACATTGAATGCTAAAGTCTTAGGGTTCGAACATATTAAGGAACTATATGATGATGATGCTGATTTCGGCCATATCTATAAAAATTGTGGACATACTGCTTTCGATAAATTTTATCTTGTAGATGGCTTTCTTTTTCTTATGAACAGGTTATGCATACCAAAGTGTTCCATGAGAGACTTATTGATTCATGAGGCCCATAGTGGAGGTTTAATGGGACATTTTGGAGTGGCCAAAACACTGGATATCTTGCAAGAACACTTCCATTGGCCACATATGAAAAAGGATGTCGAAAAGGTATGTTCCAAGTGCATTACATGCAAACAAGCAAAATCTAAGGTAATGCCTCATGGCCTTTACACTCCTTTACCGATTCCTACTTCACCTTGGGTAGATTTATCCATGGACTTTATTCTAGGTTTGCCTCGAAATAAGAAAGGAAGAGATAGTATATTTGTTGTTGTTGATGTGTTCTCAAAGATGGCACATTTTATTTCTTGTCACAAAACTGATGATGCTACACATGTAGCAGACTTATTCTTTAAAGAGGTGGTAAGACTTCATGGCATCCCTAAAATAATTGTTTCTGACAGAGATGTCAAATTTCTTAGCCACTTTTGGAAGGTATTGTGGGGTAAGCTTGGTACTAAATTACTTTATTCCACTACATGTCACCCCAAACCGATGGCCAAACCAAGTAGTTAATCGGATCTTAGGGACTTTATTACGATCTGTTGTGGGAAAGAACATTAGAAATTGGGAAGAATGCCTACCGTTTGTTGAATTTGCATATAATAGATCTATTCATTCTACAACTGGTTATTCTCCATTTGAACTTGTTTATGGTTTTAACCCACTAACAGTACTTGATCTTGCGCCATTACCACTTGAACACATTGTTAATTTAGATGGTGAACAGAAAGCTGAGTTGGTGAAATCCTTACATGAGCAGGCTAGGCAACGAATAGCCAAAACATATGATGCCAACACCAATAAAGCAAACAAGGGGCGCAAACGGGTTGTCCTAGAACCCGGAGATTGGGTTTGGGTCCATATGAGGAAAGAACGATTTCCTGCAAGAAGAAAGACCAAGTTGGACCCAAGGGGCGATGGGCCTTTCCAAGTACTCGAGAGGATCAACGATAATGCCTATAAAATTGATCTACCTGGTGAGTACAATATAAGTTCTACTTTTAATGTGGCTGACTTGTCCCCATTTGATTTTTCAGATTCGAGGTCGAATCTTTTTGAGGAAGGGGGGAATGATACGAGATCAAAGGCCCGACAAATGCGTTCCAAACTAAATGGGACCATCCAGAAGTTTGTTAGCAAGGCCTTAGATGCGTACACAAAAGAAAGGGAAAATCAAGAATTCAAATATTGGGAATCTTGGTCCAAGACACCAAATCTTGCAGCCAAAGCGCATTGGATCTCCGTTACGAGCATCAACGATTCAATTTTGGTAGGAGATGGATCACAAGCCCAAATTCTTGAGGCAAGGCCCAATAAGAAGATTCCAAGCCCAATCAAGAAATCCACCCATACTTAGTTGAAAATCGTGCCAAATTGTCAAAGTGGCCCAAGTTGTAAAGTTTTATTTTATTTATTTATTTATTTATTTTACTTAGTTTAAATTTTTATATTCAGTCCAAGAGTCCCAAATAAAAGACCCTTGGCGAATTTCCATATTAAAATAATTAGGAGTTTTTTTAGTTTTAGTTTTAGTGTTCTAATTAAATTAGGAAAACATTTGAAAGGCCTATTTATATGGCTTGGCCACCACCCTACATTACATTACAATTACATTGAAAATTTCAGATTTGATTTGAGTGAAAATTCTCTTTGAGTTCTTCAAGAATTTTCTCTTGAGTTTTCTTTAAGTTGTTTTAACAATCTTTTGATTGTGGGAGCCATCTTCAACCTTCTTCTTGCCATTGATATTCTTTGGAGGGAGATTAGAGCCGTTTGAAGGAGTTGTGAGATCTTTCGGGATTTCAAGGCTTCTTAGGACTTATCTTTTAATTTCTTACTGTCAATTCTTTCTTTATTTCTGCTTGTGCCGAATCTTTATCTAATTTATTTTCCATTCTTATTGTGTTTTCAGCCTTTTTCTATCTTAAGGAATTAGCCCAAAAATCCCCAATTTCTAGGGTTCTTGCCGATTCATCCATACTCTTTTTGGGAGAAATTAGATTGCCGAAATTTGGGGAAAACTATCTGGGTGTTCAATTGGGTAGAATCACAATCTCTTCTAGGGTTTCAAGATTCCTTATTAACACTTATTTCTATTCTCTATTTGATTCTTTACTGTTTTGGGGATTTTATTTCAGATCTGAAAATTCAAAAATCTAATCTTTTAATTTTCTGTTTCGTTTCAGATCTAATGGTTTAGGGTTTTCGTAGGAGTTTCTCGTGACTTGGCAACTCGATCTTGGTCTGCGCGCAACCCCCGTATCACAATGCCTCAACATCCTATTTTTTTTCAATGTTGACGGTAACAACATTACCTTTCATAGGCTTTTTCTTCGACCAGCAAGTGTGTGCCTTATGACTCTTTTTACTGTAATTGTAGCAGCTCCTTCTAAACTTTCTGTCACTAAGATATGGTTTCGCAACTCCCCTTACACCAGAACTTCCTTTATCCTGAAAACTCTTCGCATTGTCCTCGTTCCTTTTCAATCCACCTTGCTGCTTGGAATTCCTACTGCTTTTGTTGGTATAGAATGCTTGCTCCTCCCGTATTCTTTGCTAACACTTTTTGACCAACAAACAAATTCTCGAACTCAACAAGTGATAGTTGGATTTTCCATCATTGTATTGCAATAACAAAGCCTCTAAACTTTGGTATCAAACCACGGATGATTATCCTCTTTACCCTGATGTCACTGATCGGACCTTGTGGATCCAAATCACCAATCTCTTGGTATAACGACTTCACCTTGTGGAAATATTGTGAGATTGTCATGTCATGTTGCACTATCGATAATAACTCACCCTTAAAGAGTTGAAGCTTTGTGTTTTTTCTCTTGGAGAACAAACTTGCCAATGTATCTCATCCTTCTTTGAGAATTTTGGCATCTGGAGCACATCCTCTTCAACCGTCGTCTTCAATGCGAACATTGCTTTACCGAATTTTATTTTCCATTTTCTTAGCATGCCACCTGCATTATGTCACTTTATTACCGTTGACAACCTCCCAAAGGTCTTGTCATTGCATATAAGACATTATTCAAGTTGACCATGTATTATAGTTGTTATTAAGCTTTTTCATTCCGCCGACAACTTGCAGGTCTATCATTGTATCGACAGATTTTTCTCACAATTAAATACCTAAAGTGTGAAAGTATTTCATGAACGATGTACCAAGTAGTTCCCAAAAAAGAGATGTGGGTCACAATGGACACTCTTAAGTATCAAGTCTTTCATTAACCAGAACCTTTCCTAGGCATGCAATTTCACACTACCACACTTCTTTCCAAAAACTAAGCAACCAAGGATAATTTTCAAGTATGAGAATTTCTTTTCTGATGTGGAAGATCAAACAATGCTACAACCACAAAGCATACTAAGAAAAGTTCCACTCCTTTAACCTGACTTTAATACCAATTGTAAAACACTCAAGCTCATGACACCACTAGACTAAAATTTAGCTACACCTCCTAAATAAGAAAATAAATGAGAGATTTAAAGAACCAAATAGAAGAACCAATATTTGATTTGGTGCAAATAATACTTACAACATAGATATTATATAGACCCAAAGTCTCACTACCTTTATGTTTTTGAGCTATAAATGACATGGGTTTTTATATAAACTCATAACCCTTTACCTTTTGTTCTTGAATGATGTGGGATTTATTCCACTACTAACAAAATACTTAAACTAAACTTGGTGCTTAAAAACTAAAGACAAAAAACTAAACTTTCCACAATGATAAACACTAACAAAACACATTTTTCAACAAGCTGGTGTTGATATTCAACATACAAAATAAAAATTTAGGTTTAGCAAAAATGATTCGCATATTGGTTTTTAGGAATCAATTTTAGCTTGTTTTTATATGTTGAAACATTAATAGAGTGATAAAATATTTATATTTAAGTATTCTATTAACATAAATTTTAGATTCGTTCTTTGAATAACTTCATACTTCAAACTCTAAAAGAAATTTAGATTCAACATTTTTCTATTTTTATAGGTTTCAACATCTTTTATACCGAAAAAAAAACCTTAAAATGAAAAATAATACTATATATTTTATTTGGATGTTGATATAGTGTACAACAAGAGAATAAGGCAAGGAGGAGACAATGAGGGGTTAGTGGTGGGGCTATGAAAGCTGGTTCACCTAAAGAGGCAAAGAGTTAGGATAAGAACTAGAGGGCAAGCTGATTGTTTGAGGAAGCAATTATTTAGAGTAACTTTAGGGTGTTGAAAAATGATCCTTTTTTCATCGTTGATAAGGGTATTTATAGGAGAAACCCCCGTGTCCACTAATGTAACGTGGCAAATCATCATGAAGGAAGTAATCATCATTTGAAATGTTAAGGGCATGCATTGTGAAGCCCATTCTGTTATGTATTCGATCAATACAAGGTTGTAATACTTAGGTGGATCCCACATGAATTTAAGGTTTTGTTCATACTTGAGGAATATTCACACCTAAAAGCTAGATGCTTAGCCATTCTGAGGAGAATAGAGGGTTGGGAGCCTTCTTGGTATAGCAGGTGGTTGAGAACGTGAGGGGGGCAATGGGTCATTGTTTAGAGTAAGTGATTGAGCAAGAAACTTTTTTAGGTGAAGTCAACAATAGATCAACGATGTCTATACTTTTAATACGTGTCTAAGAGACGAAGGAGTATAACAGATATATACGAGCTATATGAGAAAATTATTAAAGAAGATAGATATTGATATTTTGCTTTTATTTTTTCGTTTTAATAATAGAGTAATAAAAAGTGTTGGATAAAGTCTAACTTATTATACTGATATACAAAATGTAACGGAAAATTACTAATTAGGGCCTCCAAATTTGTTAGTGGCAAGCAACCAACAACAGAGGATCTCGTTACATGAACCATGAGGTGGTCCCTTATACACATCTAACTTGATTTTTGAGCACTCAAAATACTAAACAAAGAAAATAATTTATTTATGGATCACTTCCGTTTAGGTTTTTATTGATTTGTGCATTCTTCAATTGCAAATTTTGAAGTACTATATAGTAAGTAGTTGACGTTTCTATGTCAACCAAATTGATTTCTCCTTAATCTATCTTTCAATTTTTCTTATATTTCGATGAAGAAATAAGAAATAAAGGAAAGAGAAAAAAAATACTTCTTTTTTTTTGCAAAATTTATAAAATTTTCATGTTTAAAGTTTATGGTTGCTTCTCTCAATAATGTGGTATTTGAAGTTCAAATCTAGACCTCTCATTATATTCCTCTCATTAAGAGTATAATATACCTTACCATTGCTAATAATACTTGTTGGTTAAATATAAATATTTTGACTCGATTAATTAAAATAAAATTGTTATGATACTAACTATTATCAACCCACTGACCTGCTAGTCCGTCTAGTCTTAACCTGCACTCTGTATGAGTTCGCACATGCATAGTATGGGCGACCCCTAGATGAGGACACGTAATACGTAATATAGGTTCGCCTACACACGGTGTGAATTCGCTTCGAGTATACACATGTTAACTCTAAGGTAGGGTATGTATCATCATGCATGGAAACCTACCTAACATGTCACATCTATGAACAATAATCATATCATATAAATACATAAAATTAACTCATCTAAAAGGACACACAGAAAAACACTAAACAAAAGTTATCTTATTTCTCAAAAAATTTATTTTATATTCACATAATTCTAGATGTTTTGTCCTGTACTACAATGGTTAATTTTCAGTTTCTTTTAAACATAAATTATATTTTATTTGGATTCAAAATCAAATCCACACAGTTTTGAAACTCTTTTGATATTGGGTTAGCAAAGATTATGAAAAATATTTTTAGTATTCAATAAATACATTCATTGATAGAGTTAACAAAAATTTGGCGGAATTAAATTGTATATTTTTACGATAATAAAATGTAATTTCATCATTTTAATAAATGATATTTTATAATTTTAAAGAATTAAATTAAATTTTTATTATTTTGAGAGAGCCAAAGTATAATTTTACCATTATTAATTTAAAATTTTATAAATTATAAAAGATTTAAATGAAAAAATTTTTATTTTAAGGCCTAAGCCCTACCTACCCTTTCGCTCTGCCACTGATTATATTTTAATCAATTTTAGTCATGTTGTTTTTGCATTCCACGATTTTTTTTATAGCTTTCCATTTCACAATTGTGAAATCAAAATTGATGATAATTTTTTCTTAAAATATTAAGTTAATTCCAATAAGCATATTTAAAAAGAAAAGAAAAAGAAAAAGAAATCTCCATATGTGGTGTGGTGCGGAGTGGTCCAATTCAAGGTAGAACACTTCACATGCCTCCCGTGCATGACTTTACAGCCACAAGGGACTGGGGACCACGTAAAACATTTGTTATCAATCTGAGTACTAATCCCATCATGCCACCTGCCCATATCTTATTGAACTCTCATCTGCCACCCGCACAACTCCGTCAATGGCCCTTGGGCTTATGTGGGGTCAGCTTACTCGGCCCGTGATAGTCTTGGGCTCATGTGAAGTCTAAACTGCTAACCACCTTTTATTTTATTTTATTTTTTTGCTATGGCTCTATCATTCTTTCTCTTCTTTTGATGGTGCTGCGGTGTGTGTATGGTACAGAACAATGATGGTTAGGTCGTGTAATGAAATTATGGGCCCACTATTTTGAGAACTGGGCCTCCGTTTGTTATCCACTACAAAATTTCCATGCCTTTAATTACTATTGTTTATCACAATATTCCTTAATTTATCTTACTTTAAAAATAAAAATTAAAAAGATTTTATATTAATTTAAAATGTATTAAAATGAACATATTTGTTTAATACTATATCGAATTATTACAACATTTTGTTTTATTAAATTAATCATGAAGATAAAAAAAGTAATGCCAAATTTATTTTTATTTATGTAAAACGAATTGGTTTCATTAGCTTTTACATATTTTCACTTTTTTATAATTAATATTTCAACAATCCGATTATCATGTTTCATATTCTGTTCATATAGGTTACACATGTAAATTTTGACATAGATTAAATTTTTTAACTATTTATTTTATGTAAAAATTTTCATCGTTCAATAAATATTATTATATACATTATTTTAGATCAATATGATAGAATAATCGAATTGGTTCAAAAATTTACATTCATAACAAGTACGACTATATAGATAAATTCAATCGTTAAAATATTAATTATATAATAAAATATGAAAAGATGTAAATTTATTTTAATTTTATATCGGTGTAGGTGAATTACTCTCTTATTTTCATAATAAATTATATTTTACCACATTAGATTGCATATTAAATTAAATACCATGTGAATTTTGAGATTTATTGCAACAACCCGATTTTTCAGTGGTGTCAGAAATAGTAGTTTCGAGGCCACCAAATCCAGCGAGTAAGCTCATAAATATTATTATTTAATATTTACGAATCAAATGTAGTTTTGAAAATGTTTTTGAAATGGTAATTTTTGTTTTATAATAATTTATTAGGTTCGAGTGGTAAAACCCTAGGTCAATTGGTTTTAGAAAGTGAGGTATCGGGACCTCGTTTCTATAAATCGAGACGTAAATATTTTTATAAATATTTATGTTTCGATAGTTAATTAATTAAAAAGGACTAAATTGAAAAATGTGCAAAATTTGCTAATTATAATATTTAAGTGATTAAATGGCTTGATTAATAAATAAGAAAGGACTTAAGTAATAAATATACCTAAATTAAATGGTGGGACGGCATATGAAGATAAAATAATAAAATAAAGCAAATGAATTGCAAAATGGTAATTTTGATGAAATTAAAACTTACAAATTGAATTTTAAAGCTTTCTATTCAATTCATCTTCTAATTTCGGCTTAAACCGACATAGGAGAGAGCTCTTTAAGCTGTATTTTCATACTTTTGCTTCATGTGAGTTCAATTCTTACCCGTTTCTTATAATTTTTATGTTTTGGGATTGTTACAATTAGGTTCAATTAAACTTTACCTTAGTTTTTGATTTTATTAAAAATTTAGAAGTTTCCATTGATAAACATTAAATGTTTTTGATGAATAACATGGATTTAGTGCTTTGATTGTGTTGTATGATGATTTTATAAAATGATTTTGTTAAATATTGATTTTAGGATTAAATTGTGAAAAGGTTAAAATATTAGGGTTTGATAGAGAATTTTGGATTATTAGGGCTGTATAATAGGTTAGAATATTTGGATAAATTATTTATTAAGAAAAATTAGTTTATTTGATAGATTAACTAATTAAAGGATTAAATTATAAAATTGTAAAAGTTTGGGGCAATTGTGTAAATTTAAAAATAAAAGGTTACTAATTGTGAAATGAGTTGGAAATGAAATATATGCTAATGAATGAGTAATTTTATATTTTAGATCAAGATTTTGTAGATAATTGTGAAAAAAAATAGCGAATAGTCCCTAAACTTCTGCAATTACTACAATTCAGTCCTAGTAAGTTCGTACGGTTAAAATTTTTTATTTGTACAAATTTATGAATGATATCATTTATTTATTCTATTGTTGAAAATGAATTATTGTTGGAATTATAATATTGAATTGGATTTCGGTTTGAATGAAACGCGGGATTTGAGTACATTCGTAATTTGGTGTATGATGGTATTGGAAGGAGACAACGGCATTTTTCCCAAGTAAACCAGGGTTCAGCATTTGTTGCGAACTCTCGTGTTTTACTTTCTGTTTGGCGTATTTGGGTGAATCAGCTCTTACGAGCTTCTGTTCAGCTTTCGAGCTTCTGTTGACATATTCAAATGGACCAGCTCTTATGAGCTTCTGTTGACGATGTACTCTTATTTGTAAGTCATTCTTCGAATGGAAAAAAACAATTGGTAAGGTGATTTATTAAATGAATTTGAAAGACATGTTATTTATTTTTATATTGATTTGAATACGGATGTATTTATCAATAGAAGTTGTGAATGACAGGAAATTGACAATGAATGACAGGGAATTGACATGAATGATTTTATTTATTTGACTTGTTATAGTAGGTTCGGTAAGATTTTGTTTAACCCGTCGAACTTACTAAGCTTCATTAAGCTTATTTGTATTGTTTAATATTTTTGTAGATTTTCAGAATGTTAGACGATCGGATCAGTGCTCAAGTCACACTATCTAGCTTATCTCGGTAATTTTTAAAACATTAAATACGGTTTATATGGCATGTATAGGCTTTTGTACGGACTTAGTCAAAGTTTAGCTTATGTAAATATTATGAATAATATTTTTTTATATAACCAACATACATATTGGTATGAAGTTAAGGTATTATTGTGATGTTAGTATAAGTGATATATGCATGTATGTTTTTTGAATTATAGTGAACTTTGGTAACTTTGTTAGATAAGTTAAATAGGTAAGTTTGGATACTTGGTTGACATTTTTTTTTTGTTGTCATTTGAGGTGCCTAAGGGCATATTGGTTGTATGTGGTGATTGTACAGCCCAATATTTGCCCAACCCATTACAAAATTAAACTTAACCCAATTACAATGTACGGCCCAAATGGCCCCCCCAAAAAAACAAATCAGAAAAATTTACCCTAACCGTAGGTGTGCCGCACTTAGGGCCTTCGTCCCTCTGCCTTCTCTGACCCTTCTGTCGCCGTCGCCGGCACGTTCCATCGCCACCTGCCTTCTGGCCACCGCCCACTTGCTCCATCAACATCAAACCTGCAAACACTAAAGAAAAAGCAGTAGAAAACAGGCTATAAAAAATTGAAACAGATATGTAATGTGAGGGGCTTTTTGGCTTTTGATTTTCGGTATATAAAACCGATTATATACAGATTGTAGGGGGAAAATCGATTTTAAAGGGACTGACTTTGAATCTGTAAAAGGGGGTTCTCTTTTTCCTTTTCTTTTTTTGAACGAATACTAAGAAATAAAAAGGCAGAAACCGAGGTGATTTCCTGTTTTTTTTTTTATTTCAATCTTTCCTTTTTCTTTATTTTTATCGTTGTTATTATTATTATTATTATTATATATTTTTTCATTTTTATTTCTTAAATGAAAATAAAGAAAAAAGAAAAAAGAAACTCACCGGCCAAGGCTTCAACGCCTGCTTCGACGCTTCGTCGGTGGGTCGAGCCGATGGCAAGAAGCATGAAGTGCTACTGGAAGACGAAGAGGACCCAATGGCCGAACAGTTGAGAGAGAGGGGGCTTTTTTTTTGAAATTTTTAAAAAGGGGTGGCTGAAATGAGGGTTTTCAGAAAATTTGGGCTTAAATACTAATATAAAACGACACCGTTTTGATAGGGTCAGGAAATTCCCAAAACGACGTCGTTTTGGGCTCCTGACCCAAGACCCGACCCGCCTGCCCCAGGGGATCCGCGTGTTTTGGACGGAAGGGCTAATTGCACGTTTAGCCCTTCCGCTTTTTAATGCTTCTTAATTTAGGTTCTTTAATATTTTTAAATTTTACCCAGAAATTTGTTGTGTTTTCGATTTAGTCCCTACTGGAACTCTGCGTTTTGCAAGAATGGGATTATTTCCCTTTTGCCCCTCCTAGTTTTTCAACGCGTTTGATGTGGTCCTTCCCCTTTAATTTATTTATGTTAACCTTAATTTTGTTTTAAATTTTAATTTAGTCTTTTTTTATTTTGTTTATTTTCTTAATAAATTTTAATATTATTATTGTTATTATTATTAGTTTTATTTTCCTTATACTTATTCGTTACTATTTTGTTAGTTTGTTAATTAGTTGCATATTATTTTTAGCTTTATTCTCTATATATATACATACACATATACATCATGCATTTACATGTCTTTATAGTAACTTATTTTATATACGTACAACATATATATGTAAATATTTTTATATTCTATAATTTATACATATGTATTTGCACACCTATATATATCTATACACATTTAAAAAAATACATGTATATAAAATATGCTTTCATACACCTTTATAATATATATATACATATATATATACTTACATATACTTCATACTTTCAAAATATACATTTTGTTTATATTCTTTATATTTCATAATTTTACATACCTACACATATATGTACGTTCTTATATATACATACATATATATTCTTTATATTTTAAAATATATTTTATACATAGGTATTTTCTATATATTTTATAATTCACATATGCATACATATTTTAATTTATATCTATATACATATTATATATATATATATATATATATATATATATATCTTTACATTTTAATTGTATTCACTATTTATTTATTTTATTTTCATTATTATTTTGAATGAATGATTTAATTTTATTCGTTTATATATGTTGTTATTTTGTATGTTGTAAGTTTGACCTTTTATCTATTTTATGTTATTGTTGTTGCTCGCATCATTTTTATACTTTCGTATTCATTATGGTTTTGCCATGCATAAAATGAAATTTGTTTCCACATTCTTTACTACGACTCCGTGTTTTATTTTACTCGATATAACGAAATTTGTTTTAAATAAATAGCATTTCGTGTTTAGATTCGAGAAGATCGTGCCCTAACTTACTGGGTTTCAATTTTCACAATAAATCTAAATATGTGAATTTTTTCAAACTCAAGTTTTAAATGATCTCGGAAATTAAGAAAAGATCGTGTCCTAACTTACTGGTCGTGATCTTTTTTTTTAATTCGAGATAACTAAATATCTTTTAAATAAGTAAAATTTTGGCATTCATTCGCGTATCGAGAATTTGAGACATTGTATCCTAACTTACTGGATATGATGCCTTTTTCTCGATTAACGTGAAATATGCCCTTTTTCTCAAAATGTTCAACATTTTAATACAAGGATCGTATTTTTAAAATTCTTCAAAGTTTCAATTTTTGACATTAAGACATTAATAAATCAACTAGGTACCAATTTTGGGTGTTACGAGGGTGCTAATCCTTCATCGTACGTAACCGACTCCCGAACCTATTTTTCTGAATTTCGTAGACCAAAATCGTTGTTTTAATAAAATCAAACCGTTTATTAAAAACAACCACTTTTCGAGGTGATCCAATCACACCTCATTAAAAAGGATTGGTGGCGACTCCTACATTCAATTTCATTTTTTCAAAACCCAAGTTGACCCCGTTTCCATCAAAAAAAATGGTGTCAACGGCTTGACGACTCCACTGGGGATCCAAAATAAGAGAGTTAAGCCACGTGTTGATTAATTTTTGTATTTTGTCGAAAATTGAAAATTTGGTTTAAATGTACGATCTTTTCGTCGCATTTTGTCCGTCATTTTTGTCGTATTTAATATGTTTACTTTTTTGGTTCAAGCCTTTTGATATTTTTGCACATTGCATTCCATGACCGCGGGTCATACCCTCTTAAGTGGGAGTGAGAAGCTACTCATTCGTGAGGTTTTCACATCCGTGCAGGATAGCGGATCGCTTTCGGGATACATCCGTACCTATGTCTTCGTGAGATTTTCATCTCCATGCAGCCATAGGGAAATGTATTCCCCTGAACCGAACTCGGACCGTATGAGCTTATAACGGGTGATGATCGAGGAATCTGCTGGTTCGGGTACCCTTGCTTTAGAGGCGAACCGTATGTAGTGAACCTAATAGCCTACCCTATGTAGAACTACGCCAAACCCCTAGTGGTCACCCGAATAGGTGTTCTATTTATTCTTGCTTGCTTTTGCTTTGTACTAACCTGTTTTCTTTTTTGTTATGATTGCATTGCATTTTCATCATAAAAAGAGGTGTTGATTCACGTTCGGTTGTTAAATAGAGAGCTTGTCATAAGGAAATGGGTTTCTTGATAAATGGATAATAATACGGTTGTCCGAATATGGTCCAAGAAAACGTGATAAGAGAAGGATGATAGTTTAATGGAGGACTACACGACCATTGCTTCGTTGCCCGAGAATTCAAGATGACAAAGATTATTCGAGAGTCGCTGAACTTTCTTAAAGAGAAGCCAACGAGCGTCACGAGGATGGGTGATTAATGAGTCGTGGCCTGGATCACGCAAAAGGGAGATAGAAGAGACGTCCTTTTGAAGAGTTCGCGAGATTTATCTAAACGCGCGAATAAAGAAAAGGATCGTTGTCTTGGAATATAAGGGCAAAGTCGTATATATATATCCGCTTTATGTAAAGAGATTTGTTTTCTAGTAAAGTTCCAACGTCTCTTTTTTGCATTCATTTCATGCATTTGCATTACATGACATCATATGCATTAACGAACATTAAAAGACCCTAATTGAGTAAAATTATTTCAGCAAATCTGGAAAACCAACATTCTTACGGTACCCAAACAGAAACTAAAGGAATGGACCAAAGGTTGGAGAGATTAGAGCAGATGCTAGAGCAATTGGCCAAATTTCAGCAAGATATGAAGGATCAGATGTTAGAAGTCCAAAGAAATCTGATGAGCCAGTTAACCCAGTTATTGGATAAGAGGTTAGAAAAAGGAAAAAACCCAGCTGTCCACTTTGGAAATGATAATGAAGGCCCTGCATATCTTCCAGGCTTTAACCCAACAAACATCCAAGCACAACCAAACACATATCCGCAAATGGTAACTGTTAACATCTGACCACAATACCAGACCAATACCTCGACACCGGTGGATTTCGCGACAGGCTCAGGTTCCAATCTTAGAGGCAATATAACTAATCCTGTTGTCCTCGATGATCTAGCGGGAACAAAACAGGCAGGAGTAGAGTTCCCAAAACAATTTGAAGATTGTTACCAACAGAAAGGGCAAGAGTGAAACTCTCAAAACAATACTTCAAAGGTCCCGAGGAAGAGAAAAAATGAGGTGAATAATGCGAGTAGGTATGACGAGGGTTATTCAAATCCAATTACCGCAAGCCAGCTAAGGACGGTTGCCACTGGCCATCAGATTCCTCCAAGACAAGAATCCGGAACAAGACAAAATACTGAGAAGCTTTAGTTCACGCCAGTTTCGATGTCGTATAAGGAACTGTATCAAAGCTTATTCGATGCGCATATTGTTGCCCCTTTTCACTCAAAACCCCACAACCTCAGTACCCCAAATGGTATGACGCGAATGTACAATTTGATTATCATGCGGGAATTACGGGGCATTCCATAGAAAATTGCATTGCCTTTAAAAAAGTGGTTGAAAGGCTTATCAGCATGGGCATTGTCAAATTTAATGATTCATCCAGTGCAGAAAATCCACTACCCAATCATATTGATAATGGGGTGAATGCGATGTAGGAAGAAGTGTTGGGAAGCTTTCACATCAGTGCCGTACATGAAGACAATTGAAAAGGGGCCTTGTTAAATATCCACCCTTATAAACCTGAGAATGTTCTAAATAGTTGGACTGCAGAAGGAATCCCTGTAGTATTTAGAGCCTACTTAGAGTAATATTCAGAAAAAACTTGTTACTTTTAGCCTAGAGGCAATAAGGATTCTTTTGTGAAATAGGCTCATGTCCGAAAGTCGTTATAAAATGCATCTTTGCGATAATTTTTGAGCCAGTATTTTTTCATTCTTTACGAATAATTATTTTTTATTCTTTCATTTTTTTGGATTTTCTCCCAAATCAATCTTTCATTCATAATCATACTGTACAGGTAATTATTCTTAAATTCATACATTCTTTGCATATTCTTTTGCACCTACAACAGGTCCCTAAATATCAACGACATAAATGACGCTGCTACAGACTCAAAATCTCTTTTGAGCGAGACATGTGTTTAGAGGGATCTCATGACTTCGAAGATGACACAGATTGTAGCCTATCTCTAGAGGATAATTGAACGAGATGTAAAAACAGATCTTACCCTACAAAAAAATCAATGAAATCCACGACTTCTCTCTATGTGGGGCATGAAGGTCATTGAGTCAATCTCGCCAAAAAGATTCTGGCAGTCATCGATTTATCTGCGTGGGTAAAAACCACTTTTTATGCTAGTGTCACGAAGTCGATAGTCAGCAAATCCTTGAAAAATCATATGCCAATATGGAACGCCAAAGAGGATCATATCTGAAAATGCACTAAATTGGAACAACAGTCAAAAGTTTACAGTATATTTAAGATTAACACCATGTCGCCCCAAAATGAACGGCGCGAAAAAAAAACTCTACCGGGGCAACGCCTTGGCTTATCGCGGTTTTGCTCAATAAGGTCAAGATTCCTTCTCTCCGAGGTTTGGATCCGATCCCGATTGAAGAGGAATGTTCAAAGTTGTCATGGTAAAATGTGCCAAAAGCAAATGATGCGAGCTCACGAAAAAGTTTGCCCTAGAGAATTCCATGAGAGGGGACCTATTACTGAAGAAGATCCTTCCCATATAAAAAGAACTTCATACCAAGCTGGGAAGAACCTTATGGGGAAGGCCTTATCTTAAAAAGCGTCAATCTTGGTTGGAAGGGATAACAAGGACATGCCTAAACCTATAAGTTTAGATTCAATGAAAACATACCAAAAAAATATTTAAAAAAAATAAAGAAAAAAGAAAAAAGAAGGAAAATAAAGGAAAAAGAAAGAAGAAGAAGAAAAGAAAAATAAAAAGGAGAGGCCAAGGTGAAAACTCGCAAAGGGCGCCTTAAGACCAAAGGGGATTTGAGTTGAAAACTCAAAAAGGGCGACTCAAATTTTGGAACAAAATGGGGCATGAAGTGATCAGAGCAGCTCAAATTTTGATCAAATTGGGGCATGTGGTGATCTTGTTATACCTGAATCAATAGGAAAGGGTAGGCGATATCTTGGGGCATCGACAAAGTCCTGTAGATCTCCTAAACACATGTCAAACTCAGAATGGTCTTTCAAAGAGTTTGTACAGCGAAGTTCAAGCTGTGATATCTGGGGCATCTAGTCCTCATACTATTTATATTGAATTTTTTTATTCTTGGAACACTTCATTCTTTTTCAAGATACATGTTTCCAATTAATTCCTCTTTTATTTTTAATTTCCTTGATAATTTATTCACTTCGAGCTGTTCTCTCAAATCAATACTATTTCATCCATCGTTATGATCTTTTGCAAGCATGTTGCATCGGAATAATGATTAATGGACTAATAATACTTTCATAATTGAAGTTTTGCATATTACTCTAGAAGTTTCTAAATAATATAGGAATCTGAATAATGACTATTGTTTAGAAAACACCAAGTTTAAATGGTGAAATATCTAAGAAGGAAAAGTCTAAATTAAGACTATCCTTTTGGATTTTGTCGTCAAAACATTGATTGAACAAAATGACGAGATGTCGTGTTGGTGATAAGGCTTCAATGAACAAGCAATCAATGATCACCAAACAATAGAAAGAGGTTTCCTCGGAGAAGAAAGTCTTCATTTGTGCATAAGCATTTGGTATGACACCCTGGGAATAGGGTAAAAGACCAAAGAGCTTCACATTCTGTATCCTTGAATTGCGATAGCAAAGGATCGAGAAAATGCCAGATCTTTCTACCCTTTGGTTACAGCGGAAGAAAAATGGTTCAAGTTTTGAGTTACAATGGATTGAACCTTGAAGATTAAAGTGGGGGCAATCCTGTTAAGTAAGAGATGAGTGTCACCTACCGAGCAAGATATCATCCTGATGTATTGGTAATGAGCCATTGATGAAGAACGATAAGCAATAACAACTCGAACATCGAGGGATCATTCCTCATGACATTTCTGCATTCATTCAAATGTCATTCATACACGTCTAGATAGGAGCATTTGATTCATTCTGATCATGTCATCCTAATCACTAGGCACAATTAGGTTCATACAGAACATGTTCCCTAGAGAACAAATATGTAAAGATAGCAGATCTTGCCTTCCTGTACTGGCAATGAAGCAGATCGAAGACACCAGCCTTGCATTCCTGTACTGACAGTGAAGCAGACTGAAGATAGTAGATCTTGCCTTCCTGTACTGACAGCGAAGCAGATCGAAACCATTAGTCCTATCTCCCTAAGCAATAGTGGAGCAGATCGAAGATGGCGAATCTTATCTTCCCAAGATAGTGGAGAAGCAAATTTAAGCCATTAGTCCTATCTCCCTAAGCAGTAGTGGAGTAGGTTAAAGATTGTAGATTCTGTCTCCTTAAGCAGTAGTGGAGCAGATCAAAGATGGCGAATCTTATCTTCCCAAGATAGTGGAGAAGCAGATTTAAGCCATTAGTCCTATCTCCCTAAGCAGTAGTGGAGTAGGTTGAAGATTGCAGATTCTGTCTCCCTAAGCAGTAGTAGAGCAGATCGAAGATGGTGAATCTTATCTTCCCAAGATAGTGGAGAAGCAGATTTAAGCCATTAGTCCTATCTCCCTAAGCAGTAGTGGAGTAGGTTGAAGATTGCAGATTCTGTCTCCCTAAGCAGTAGTGGAGTAGATCGAAGATGGCGAATCTTATCTCCCCAAGATCGTGGAAAAGCATATTTAAGCCATTAGTCCTATATCCCTAAGCAGTAGTGGAGTAGGTTAAAGATTGCAGATTCTGTCTCCCTAAGCAGTAGTAGAGCAGATCGAAAATGGTGAATCTTATCTTCTCAAGATGGTAGAGAAGCAGATTTAAGCCATTAGTCCTATCTCCCTAAGCAGTAGTGGAGTAGGTTGAAGATTGCAGATTCTGTCCCCCTAAGCAGTAGTGGAGCAGATCGAAGATGGTAAATCTTATCTTCCCAAGATAGTGGAGAAGCAGGTTTAAGCCATTAGTTCTATCTCCCTAAGCAATACTGGAGTAGGTTGAAAATTGCAGATTCTATCCCCCTAAACAATAGTGGAGTAGATCGAAGATGGTGAATCTTACTTTCCAAGATCGTGGAGAAGCAGATTTAAGACATTAGTCCTATCTCCCTAAGCAGTAGTGGAGTAGGTTGAAGATTGCAGGGTCTGTCCCCCTAAGCAGTAGTGGAGCAGATCGAAGATGGTGAATCTTATCTTCCCAAGATAGTGGAGAAGCAGATTTAAGCCATTAGTCCTATCTCCCTAAGCAGTAGTGGAGTAAGTTGAAGATTGCAGGGTCTGTCCCCCTAAGCAGTAGTGGAGCAGATCGAACATGGTGAATCTTATCTTCCCAAGATAGTGGAGAAGTAGATTTAAGCCATTAGTCATATCTCCCTAAGCAGTAGTGGAGTAGGTTGAAAATTGCAGATCCTGTCTCCCTAAGCAGTAGTGGAGCAGATCGAAGACGGCGAATCTTATTTCCTAGGCGGTGCAGTGGAACAGATTGAAGCTACAATAGCGAATCTTGACATTGCAATTAAAAAGATTGAGGCCACAACGTCAAATCTTATTTCCCTAGCGATACAGTAAACAAAGTTGAAGCTACAAGCCTTATCTCTCTAAAGTTGCAGTGGAGCAGTCTGAAAATTGCAAACATTATCTCCCTAAAGTTGCAGTAAAGCAGGTTGAAGAAAACCACAAACCTCGTCTTCCTGAAGTTGCTGTGAAGAAGATTGAAGCTACAAGTCAGATCTCCCTGAGATGGCAGTAGAGTGGATCGAAGCAACAAGGCACAGTGGATTGAATGAGCTACTTGGAGAAGAGAAGCGTCAAAAGAAGTCAAGACCCGGCGAGGCTGGGCAAAATTGGTATTTCTATGTCTTTGCTCTATTCTCGTTACATGACAACGAGCAAAGAGGGGCAGCTGTACAGCCCAATATTTGCCCAGCCCATTACAAAATTAAACTTAACCCAATTACAATGTACGGCCCAAATGGCCCAAAAAAACAAATCAGAAAAATTTACCCTAACCGTAGGTGCGCCGTATCTAGGGCCTTCGTCCCTCTGCCTTCTCTGACCCTTCTGTCACCACCGCCGGCACGTCCCATCGCCACCTGCCTTCTGGCCGCCGCCCACTTGCTCCATCAACATCAAACCTGCAAACAATAAAGAAAAAGCAGTAGAAAACAGGCTATAAAAAATTGAAACAGATATGTAATGTGGGGGGCTTTTTGGTTTTTGATTTTCGGTTTATAAAACCAATTATATATAGATTGTAGGGGGAAATCGGTTTTAAAGGGACTGACTTTGAATCTGTAAAAGGGGGGTTCTCTTTTTCCTTTTCTTTTTTTGAACGAATACTAAGAAATAAAAATGCAGAAACCAAGATGATTTCCTGTTTTTTTTTTATTTCAATCTTTCCTTTTTCTTTATTTTTATCGTTGTTTTTATTATTATATTTTTTTCATTTTTATTTCTTAAACGAAAATAAAAAAAAAAAGAAAAAAGAAACTCACCTACCGAGGCTTCGAGGTAAACAGTTGAGAGAGAGGGCTTTTTTTTTGAAATTTTTAAAAGGGTATTTGAAATGAGGTTTTCGAAAATTTGGGTTTAAATACTAATATAAAACGACGCGTTTGATAGGGTCGGAAGTCCCAAACGACGTCGCTTTGGGCTCTCGACCAAGACCCGACCCACTTTGCCTGTGGGATCCACAGTTTTGGACGGAAGGGCTAATTGCACGTTTAGCCCTTCCGCTTTTTAATGCTTCTTAATTTAGGTTCTTTAATATTTTTAAATTTTACCCAGAAATTTGTTGTGTTTTCGATTTAGTCCCTACTGGAACTCTGCGTTTTGCAAGAATGGGATTATTTCCCTTTTGCCCCTCCTAGTTTTTCAACGCGTTTGATGTGGTCCTTCCCCTTTAATTTATTTATGTTAACCCCGAATTTTGTTTTAAATTTTTAATTTAGTCTTTTTTTTATTTTGTTTATTTTCTTAATAAATTTTAATATTATTATTGTTATTATTATTAGTTTTATTTTCCTTATACTTATTCGTTACTATTTTGTTAGTTTGTTAATTAGTTGCATATTATTTTAGCTTTATTCTCTATATATATACATACACATATACATCATGCATTTACATGTCTTTATAGTAACTTATTTTATATATACAACATATATATGTAAATATTTTTATATTCTATAATTTATACATATGTATTTGCACACCTATATATATCTATACACATTTAAAAAAAATACATGTATATAAAATATGCTTTCATACACCTTTATAATATATATATACATATATATATACTTACATATACTTCATACTTTCAAAATATACATTTTGTTTATATTCTTTATATTTCATAATTTTACATACCTACACATATATGTACGTTCTTATATATACATACATATATATTCTTTATATTTTAAAATATATTTTATACATAGGTATTTTCTATATATTTTATAATTCACATATGCATACATATTTTAATTTATATCTATATACATATTTATATATATATATATATATATATATCTTTACATTTTAATTGTATTCACTATTTATTTATTTTATTTTCATTATTATTTTGAATGAATGATTTAATTTTATTCGTTTATATATGTTGTTATTTTGTATGTTGTAAGTTTGACCTTTTATCTATTTTATGTTATTGTTGTTGCTCGCATCATTTTTATACTTTCGTATTCATTATGGTTTTACCATGCATAAAATGAAATTTGTTTCCACATTCTTTACTACGACTCCGTGTTTTATTTTACTCGATATAACGAAATTTGTTTAAAATAAATAGCATTTCGTGTTTAGATTCGAGAAGATCGTGCCCTAACTTACTGGGTTTCGATTTTCACAATAAATCTAAATACGTGAATTTTTTCAGACTCAAGTTTTAAATGATCTCGGAAATTAAGAAAAGATCGTGTCCTAACTTATTGGTCGTGATCTTTTTTTTTTAAAATTCGAGATAACTAAATATATTTTAAATAAGTAAAATTTTGGCATTCATTCGCGTATCGAGAATTTGAGACATTGTATCCTAACTTACTGGATATGATACCTTTTTCTCGATTAACGTGAAATATGGCCTTTTTCTCAAAATGTTCAACATTTTAATACAAGGATCATATTTTTAAAATTCTTCAAAGTTTTCAATTTTTGACATTAAGGCATTAATTAATCAACTAGGTACCAATTTTGGGTGTTACGAGGGTGCTAATCCTTCCTCGTACATAACCGACTCCCGAACCTGTTTTTCTGAATTTCGTGGACCAAAATCACTGTTTTAATAAAATCAAACCGTTTATTAAAAACAACCACTTTTCGAGGTGATCCAATCATACCTCATTAAAAAGGATTGGTGGCGACTCCCACATTCGATTTCATTTTTTCAAAACCCAAGTTGACCCCATTTCCATAAAAAAAATGGTGTCAACAGTGATAATGCATGTTTGAGACCTGATTTTTAACTTGTTTCGAATGTCTTGTTATGGCTTATTGATGTGCAATTTGTTGAGGCTAGGTTGGTGTCAATTTGGGTGAGAAATGTGGCTTAAAAAATGACCTATTTTCGTCAACACAAGTATAGACACTGGCGCGTGTCTCAACCGTGTGTGACACACGGCCAAGTGACACAGCTGTGTGTCCCCTGTATCTTCTTAAGAATGCAAGTCAGTATGCTCACACGGCCTAGCACATGGGCATGTGACTTGGCCGTGTGACCCAAGTCAAAGAGTTACACGAGTATGGACACGGGTTGAGACACGACCGTGTGTCCCTATTTCGAGTGCCTTCATGGCCTGAGACATGGGCATGTCTCCTGACCATGTGAATCACACGGCCGTGTGACCCCTGTAGTATTGAAAATTTTAAATATTTTTGAAAAATTCTTTGAGTTTCCGATTTAGTCCCGACTTGTTTCTAATATGTATTTCGGGCCTTGAAGGCTCGTTTAAGGGACAATATATATGATTTTCATTGGTTTTATTATGAATATTGATATGTAATGAAATGTTTGAAATTTCTACCTAATTGATCTGTAAACCCCGGTAATGCTCTAAAACCCTGTTCCGACGACGGATAGGGTTAGGGGTGTTACATTTATCATTTTTTTTATAAATTCAATATGTTTAGTGTCAAATATATATTTTTAAAATATGAACAAATAAAAATACAAAGTTTTAGCCTTTTAATAAATCAATTATGAAATTATTTAAAATATTATATTTTTACAAATAATAAATATTGTTTTGAAACTATTTTTTTAAATACATACAATCTAGAAATGGTATTCAAATTCAAAATGTTATAATCTATTATTTTAACTTTACAATTTCAACCAAAATCATATTTAATTTTCATATTAATTATTTTTTTAAAATTTTTACTTATATCGTGAATGTATCATAATTTAGTATATATAATTACTTCAGATGTGCCTCCAAGTTAGTTATCGCCCCCTTTTTTCCTCTCCCATCAACCCTTTTTTTTTTCTTTCTTCTTCTTATTCACTACACATGTTTCTCTTTTTTCTGTTTGTAGACCTATTTTGTGGGTATCTTTGTTGTCTTCACAAGTTGTGATGGACAGATGACGATGTCTATCGTTCACTAAAACTCTACTGACTACCAGTAGTTTTTTTTTGAAAAGTGGGTGACTTTTCGTCAACTTTTTAATTTGTTTCTATTTTGAGTGTATTTCAGAATAATAAATGATTTCACGTGTCGATTTGGACCTGTGTTGTCTTAAGTTTTATATGTTTTTTGTTTGTTTTCCTATTATTTAATAAGTCTTCATTTTTAGAAGTTTTTGTCTGCTCTTGTAGCACATTTTTTAGTCTTACTTATCCATGTAATCTTAGTTTTACAAGTGATTTTGGGGATGATTTTATTGTCGTCCTCTCTAGTTTGGTGAATGTTTGATTCTTTTGTCGATTTTTGCTCTCTGCGTTGGACCATCCGGCGTTGATTTCTTTATCGTATTAAGTGCTTGTAATCACTCCAGATATGTTATGCTTGAGTTGTGACAAAGCCAATTGTTAATGTATCATAATGTTCTATTGATACTAAGGCTAAAGCTTTTGTTGTGTTAATGGAGCTTGTCCTTCACCATTTACAACGAGTATTTGCTATTTTTTCTCTGAATTGTATGGTTCGTTCATTGAATGAACTAATAAATTTATCGTTAAAAAAATAATTTTAGATGTATATTATTTTTTTGTTATAACTACATGGAGAATATAGTATATTTCAAAAGCCCTCCTTAGGTATATTGTTTCAAGTCATAATTTATATATATTTTTAAAAACTTTAAAACATTTTTTATTATTTTTTGGCCAGTAAGAACTTTAAAACGTTAATCATTCTATTTTAGGTTATTATATGAATATAGTGTGGTGTCGTATAATAAATTTTATCGATAACAAATTACAATCATGGATGAACAGACTAATTTTGGATGATAGCAACAAATATTTGGTCCCAATGAGAGAATACCACACTAATTGTATGGTGACTAAAATGTATGAATAATAATATTCCATTTATTTCTCTCTATAGTCGCATGGAATGTAGAGCAACCTATGCAGCATCTGCATACCCCTCCCTTCTCATTTTTTCAGTTTTTTCCTTTTTTGTCAATATTCTCAGCCTTTAATTTTAATTTATACACTATTTACGATAAAATTCTATATATTTCACTACAGCAAAATAGGTTTTTAGCGGCATTTTTAGCGACGTTTGGATAAAAAAGCCGTTAAAGATCGAGCATTAGCGGCGCTTTCTAACAAACGCCTCTATAGATCGAGCATTAGAGATGCTTCTTGAAAAATTCCGCTATAGATCGAGCATTAGCGGCGCTTTTTGAAAAATGCCGTAAAAAATTTAAGCACAACACCATCGTTTTATGTTGAGCTTTAGTGGCATTAGCGGCGCTTTCTGAAAATCGCCGCTAAAGATCGAGCATTAGCTATGGATTATAGGTTAGGGTATATGGTTTAGGGTTTAAAGTTTAGGAGTTACTATTTTAAGGTTTATGGATTATGGGTTTAGGGATTATGGTTTATGGTTTATGGGTTAATGGTTTATGTTTTATGATTTAGGGTTTAGGGGTTAGGGTTAAGGGTTTAGGGTTTAGATTAATTAGTGTTTTTTAATTTATGTATTAAATAATTTATTATATAATTGTAAAAGAGATAATATTAATTTTAATATATTAAAATTATGATTATAGTTTAAATTATTTAAGAGATAATAGATAAACTTTTATATATTAAATGGTTTAGGATTTAAGGTTTACTTGAGACTTATTAAATGATGAAATTTTATACAATCAATTAATGCTTTTATATTTAAAAATATTTAATCTAAACCATTTGATATATTTAAATATTAGATTTAAAAAAATTGATAAATAAATAAAAAAAAGTAACAGATTGATATGTATAGATAACTATCTATTTTGGATAGGACCAAATTATAACAAATGAAAATGAAATACAAAAACTAAAATCATTCCACATCGAATGTAACACCCCAAATCCGGTCTAAACGTTATGACCAAATCTGGCGATGTCACATTGTAACACCCTTTACCCGTATTCGATGCTGGAATAGAGTACGAGGCATTACCAGAACACATACACTTATAACATGTTAAACCGAGTTATAAAATTTCATTCAAATTTAAACTCTTCAAATTTTTAACATGCTTTTATAAATCTTCACGTTATAACTTCAAAATACTATATTTGTAACAAATAGGGCTTCTGAGACCCAATACATACTCATGCAATTCAATACTTCATTTCCATTATATTTAATTCACGATTCTCATTTTCACGATTCAATTCAATTTCTCAATCCAATATACATTTCAATACCACAATAATTCATTTAATTCAAATCATATCATTTGCAATTTCCATTTAATTCACGTACAATTCAATTTCATTAAGTTCAATACTAATACATATTTATCGTTTAACTTAACGCCCCCTTTTTGCATCATTTTACACTTCAAGCATGAACCTAGTATTTCATTTTCTTTCCACTCTCGTTTCCTATGCATATCACACAAGATATAAACATTACACTAAACCGTAGTCACAAGCTAGCCTTTTTGAAGACTAACCACATGATAAACCATTTTAATAAAGATTACAAACTTTAAACCTTACCACCCTTTTATGATCACAAGCATATTTTCATCTAGACATTTACCATCTCAATGCATAATTTTATAAATTTAATGTGGCATAATCCAGCCACAACTTGGCCAAAGCCTAAGCATACACACCAAATATGCTAGCCAAATAAACATATAGTGTAAGCATTATAAGCATGGATAAGCACCACATTTATTTATGTATTAAACTTACCAACATGAGTTAATTCATAAACCATTTCTGACATTGCTACATACCAAATCATATACCAAGTATACCACATACACATATTATGAAACTTTATTTTCTCACATGAACTTTAACTATAACTAATAATGCACAATTATAAACATTATTTATTTTTAATCGTTTATCGATTATAATCGAGCATATGACCAATTATACACAAATCATTCATATGTTCTTCCAATTTTCCTCCTCCTCCTCTCTATTCCACATCCTTAATGTGTATAACACACTTAAACAACATTAACTACAATTTCACTATTCACTCACATGTATATTCAAAGCTGTCTATTCGAGTCAGAGTCACTAAATTATTTTTACCTGAATCTACAGAACTCCAAATTAAGATCAGTAAATTTTCCCCGAAACTAGATTCACATATCCTCTTACCATAAAATTTTCAAATTTTTTTGTTTAGCCAAATAGTACAGTTTATTCTTTAAAGTTTCCCCTGTTTCACTGCTCAACAGTTCTGACCTCTCTTCACTAAAAATTAATTATCTCATTGTACAGACTTCAGATATTGTTTCTGTTTATTTCTCTTGAAAATAGATTCACTGAGGATTCTAAACATATGAATTTTATCCCATAATTATTTTTTACAATTTTTGACAATTTTCCAAAGTCAGAACTGGGGATTCCGAACTCATTCTGACTGTGTCTAACTAAACTTCAAATATCTCAAAATATATAACTCTTTTGCTTGCTCTGTTTCTTTTGTGTGAAAATAGACTCATTCAGCTTCAATTTAATATATTATTTAGCCTCTAATTCAATCTTCACCATTTTTAGTTATTTTTCAAAGTCACATAACTGTTGCTGTCTAAACTGTTTTATTACTAAATGTACTCTTTCATAATTTCACTTTTTCACTTTCAATCACAATTCAATTCAAAATTCACTTTTCCATTTCTAAGTCGATATTCAATTCAATTCCACACATATATTCATTATTCAATTACACTTAGTCAATTTCCCGATGAACACTTCGAAATAATAACAGATACTCTGTAGATTCAGCACATAACAACCACCTTATTAATCAATGATGTCCGGTGGAATCAGCACATAGCAACCACCTTACTAATCAATGATGTTCGGTTCACATAGTAGCCTGCACATAGTACTACACATGTGACCATTACCATCCGATAGACGTAGTAGCCTGCACATAGTACTACACACGTGATCGAAACTATCCGGTACGCATAGTATCCTGCACATAGTACTTCACAAGCGACATATCATTCCGGTACACGTAGTAGCCTGCACATAGTACTATACACGTGACCATCATTTTCACTTTTACATAGTGGCCTACACACAATCCGTGCCACACATGTGATCATTTCTGTCACTTCATTCGTATCCTTTTTTATTCCAAAGGTTCACTCGGGAAATTTTCACTTTTTCTCACTTTTCTTTTTATCGATCAATTTCAATTTCTCGTCTTTCTTGATTTATAACAATACATTTAGCTTATATAACCTTCATACTATTCATTCCAGTCCAAAAATCATAATTTGGTAAAATTATGTTTTTGCCCCTAAAGTTTCACAAAATTACAATTTTGCCCCTAGGCTCGTAAAATAATTTTTATTCAATTTCCTTACATTTTAGGCCTAGCTGAACCATTTTCATAACTATAGCAGTCCACAATACTCACTTATTCACACACTTGTGACATATTTTATAACTTTTATAAATTAATCCTTTTAGGCATTTTCATCGAAAATTACTTAGTCCAAATCGTTTATCACACTCCAAACATTCATATTCTTCCATAAAACATCAAAATACATGCATATCATTCATGGGTAAATTTTTCAACACAAGCCCTAATTCAAAACAATGGTAAAAATAGGTAAATCTTGTTACGAGGATTTTAAAAACGTAAAAATCATTAAAAATGGGGATAGAACGGACTTACAATCGAGCTTGGAAGCTTGAAAAACCCTAGCCATGGTTTCTCCATGCAATTTTCGGCCTAGGGGTTGAAGATGGACAAAAATTGGCTTTTAATTTTGTTTTTAATTCATTTTAATAACTAAATGACCAAAATGCCCTTAATGAAAAACTTTGGAAACATGCCTAACCATACCCATTTTTGTCCACCAACTTAACCAATGGTCTAATTACCATATAGAGACCTCCAATTTAAAATTTGATAACAATTGGACACCTCTAACATATAGAACTCAACTTTTTCACTTTTTACAATTTAGTCCTTTTGACTAAATTGAGTGGCCAAACGTCAAAATTTTCGAACGAAATTTTCACAAAATAATTTTGTGAAATCGTAGACCATAACAATATAATGAAAATAAATTTTTTTCTCGTTGAATTTGTGGTCCCGAAACTACTATTCCGGCTAGCCCCAAATTCAGGCTGTTATATCGAACATCTAGCAAAATAGTTATATTTTAGTTAGGAAGAAATATCTCTAATAAGATGGAGATTAGATCGAAAAAGAATAATATAAAATCATGATTAACGTCTCAATCTTTAATAGAAATTTGATATGTGAAGATTGATTGCTTACATTGGATAATTCTAACTTAATAATTAATTGGACTCATTTAATCATTTGTTTTCTTATTAAAATATACTATATTTATTTTGAGAGTACTTGATTTTTTTTATAAAAACCCAATTTATAAAAAATAGTAATAAAAAATGTTTTATAAAATCACTTAACTAATAATTTTTAGGAGACAAATTAAAAGATTTTTAGCAAGCAAAACGGCGTTGTTTTGTTCAAAATGAAAAGATTTTTTACGGCGTTTTTCATAAAAACGCCGCAAAAAGTAAGCAATAGCGACGTTTTTATAAAAAAAACACCGTAAAAAATTATTTTACTTTTTAAAAAAATTACGCGTTTTATCCTCAAATTTCCTCCCTGAAACCCTTACACTATGTTTGGTTGGGTGTATTGGCATAGCCAATACACCCCTAATCGGTGGGCCCCACCTAATCCCTCTTTATTCCGTCGTTTGGTTCAATGTGTTTCTAATACGCGTGTAATACAATACAGATGTAATCGGTGAAAACCACCGATTTGTAATACAGCCCTTTTGCTCAGATTAGACACGGCATCGTTTACCCTTCCTGTTTTACCCTCCCGATTGGCTTCCCCATTCCGTCGCCTCTTCCTTCGTTCTACCTTCTGTCGATTTGCTCAAGTTTCTCTCAACCTTTTCTTTTCTTTTTCTTTACAACCAGTCACTCTTTCGATTTGCCTTCTCAACCAGTCGACCTTTTTCTTTTCTTTTTCTCTGTGTCACTCTTTCGATTGCTCTCAATTGGTGGGTTTCCAGGTTATTGCTACTGAAAGGTAAAGGTTTCTAACTCTCTTTTGCTCTCAATTATCCTGTAATTGTTCTAACTCTCTTCTTCTCTCTGTACTGAGTTTTAATGGCTGTCTTGTTAGTGTCTTCTTTATTGCACTTTCAGGGCCTGATCTCTGTTTCTTCTTTCTCAGTTGATGTGCAACTTTACATAAACAAGCCTGAGCCCCCCATTGTTTTACCCTTTTTTCTTTCTATGTTAGGGCACAAGACATTGGCATGCAATCTGATGCAAAATACATTTTCGCCTAAACTTCCTAGCATGTTTCAATCCGTGTTTGTCATTAACTGTGATTATGTAATTTGGAACTTAGGTTGAGCATCTCCATAAATGGCATCTCCCCTTAGTTCTCTTTTCCTCTTGTTTTCTTTTCTGACCTTCTAGTTAGCACCTAAGTAAGATACTTCCATATTAAAATTTCATGTAATAACGCTTGAGTTTATTTATGTTTTATTCTTTGTAGTCTCACTCTCTACATTAATTTCTGCAGTTGTTGGTTTACTCCATCTATTTTGACTGGTTAATGTTTCTTTGAATCTTTTGAGCTGAGGTGGTTATCTTAAAATTCCATATTTCAATCAGCTATTCTTTTTCTCAACTTTTAGGTGTTAAAGGAATTTACTCTTCAAAAACAATTGAGGGTGCTACTCATTTTTTGCATCACTATTCAAGCTACTTGGATACAAGGTATGAATTATAGGTCTGATTTTCTTTAATTAATTAATTAGTTTTTTAATATTATAGAATGCAACTTGTAGAAAACTGTAAAACTAAGTTAGGTTGGCAAGAATGATTAATGTATCATTATTCTTTTTCATTCTAATTGATGTTGTCTTTGACATGCATATTAGTTGGGAATAAAAAATGAGTATTAGTTGTTCGTTCGAATCTTATTGGTGAGCTTTGCTACTTAAACCCAACTGAGACTTTTTCCTTTATGCTGGACATTGTTGCCAATACTCAAAGATAATGAATGAAATGTAAAGACGCCTAATGTTATGTAATCATTTTATCTTTTAGGACATATCTTAGATACGTGGTAGTTGAAGAAACTATTTTTCTTTGAACACCATATTGCAGCCTTTTAAGAATGCTTTCTTCATTTTTATTATTATTATGTTTTATGTATATAAATAGTTGTCTGTCTCTGTTATCATTGAATCCCTCATAACATGGTAGGCTTTGCTGCAACAAAAGAGTCATAGTTTAGAACAATATTTTCCAGCCAGGGAAACTGTTAGCAGAGCATTTCATAGTGTTTTAAATGCTGTCATACGCTTACAAGATGTGTTATTTAAAAAGTCAGAGCCAATTACAGCCGATTCTTCTGACACAAGGTGGAAATGGTTTAAGGTATTAGACTGAGTTTTATATATAGCTTGTACAACATTTAGTTGACTTAGATTTAAATTAGTATTCTAACTCAAGGTTTTATATCATGTGATATAGAATTGCTTAGGTGCTCTTGATGGAACCCACATCAAGATTAGGGTGCCAACAGTTGATAAACCTAGATATCGAACGCGAAAAGGTGACATAGCAACAAATATGCTAGGTGTTTGTACACCTGAGATGCAATTTGTTTATGTTCTTCCTGGTTGGGAAGGTTTAGTTGCCGATGGACGGGTGCTCCGAGATGCCATTAGTAGAAGACATGGTCTAAAAGTTCCTCATGGTAAAGTGTATAGTTAGAGGAATTTGAATTATTCATTAAGATCAAACTTTGTGTGCTGAATTAATCATTTTTAAAAAAAATTTGTTTTATAGTTTGTTATTATCTAGTTGATGCTGGATACACAAATTGTGAGGGATTTCTTGCACCATTTAGAGGACAGCGATATCATCTGAACGAGTGGCGTCAGGGTTATCAACCAAGTTCTCCTCAAGAGTTTTTTAATATGAAACATGCCTCAGCACGTAATGTTATTGAAAGATGCTTTGGCTTATTAAAACTTAGATGGGGAATACTTAGGAGTCCCTCGTTTTATCCTGTAAGGGTGCACAATAGAATTATTATTGCATGTTGTTTGCTCCATAATTTTATTCGAACCCATATGAGTGTTGATCCCATTGAAGCGGAGGTGGGAGAAGGATTACCTACTAATGTGGTGGATGACGATGAATCGAATATCACAAATATTCATCCATCGGATGCTTGGGCTACTTGGAGGATGGAACTAGCCAACCAAATGTTCGATGAATGGCAAGCATCTAGAAATTAGTTAGGTTTAGGGACAAATTGAGTTTGAATTGATTTGTTGATGCTATTTTATGTATTGTACTAAACTTTGTTGAATTATAATTTAATTATCTTTTCATTCAGCATGTGTTATAAATTTAAATTTAGTATTGAACTAACGATATAATATTATAAACTGTTCACCTTTTGATTCATGATATTAAAAATAGTAAATAATGTTAATTTGTTTTTTTTTTCTGCAGAAATATGTCAGGTGTTCCACAATCACATGCTTCTTCTCAAGCTTCTCGAGGAAGCAAAAGAAAATGGGTTCCAGAAGAAGATGCAGCCTTGGTTTCTTGCATGGTGGATTTGCACAATGTAGGAACATTTAATGCTGATACCGGGTTCAAAGCCGGTTATTTGAACGAGCTAGAGAAAATGCTAGAAAAGGCTTTACCAAGAGCAATGTTGAAGGCGAAACCAAATATTGAATCTTGGATTAGGTGCCTAAAAAGGGAATGGTCAATCGTCTATGACATGCTTAATGGCCAAAACAATAGCGGTTTTGGTTGGGACGAGCATAGGCAGCTCGTTGTTGCTGAAGATGCAGTTTGGGAATCCTATGTAAAGGTAAAATGTATTTCAAGTATTTATTTGTTTTTTTACAAAACTTATAACTAATATGATTTCCTCATTTTTTTTAGAGTCACAAAGAAGCCTCTCAGTTCAGACATCGTTCTTTCCCTTACTACAACCAGCTTACTGCCATATACGCAAGAGATCGAGCGACTGGGAAAGACGCTCAAATAGCTGCTGATGTTCTTGAAGAAATACATGCTGAGGATGTACGTACTACAGATATGAATGAAGAGAGAAACACATTCTATGACTGCGAAGCTGACGTCTCTTTAGACGACATGGATGTTTCTGGTACGGATCCGCGAGGAGATAGAGACCAAGGGGGTTCCTCATCTTCAAACAAGAGAAAGAAGAAATCTGATGCTCGTGATAATGTGTATTCTTCATTTGATGAGGCTGCCACTTTGTTGGGGGAAAAAATCCAGGCCGTTGGCGATCAAATCAGTAGGAGTATTGCCTCCGAGGTGGTAGTTCAGCAGAAGTCAGAAGAACATCAAAAGATGGAAGAGAAAGCTTCAAATTTATATTCAGCCTTATGGTCAATTGAAGGTTTAACCGACGATCAGCGGTATAATACTTTGAGTAAAATTCCCGATCATCCAACTCAAATGATCGTTTTCTTTAGTTTACCTT